>NC_084947.1:3333292-3469932 GCF_949316205.1 Platichthys flesus
ACACACACACACACACACACACACACACACACACACACACACACACACACACACACACACACACACACACACACACACACACACACACACACACACACACACACAGTCTGTCCCACCGCAGCCCCTCTGACCTGGATCTGCTCCGGTTGTTTCGTCTGTTTGAATTCTTCGCTCGCCCCACAGGAGGTCAGGGTTATTGCTGTTAGACATTGGGTTATTTTCTTTTAATGGTACAGTCCGATGAGTCGTGTGGGAGCGCGGTGGGAAGCGGAGCTGCCTCAGTTTGGATAACTCTCCCTCTCAAGGAGCTCAGTTTAGTTTAGTTGAGATAATTAGAAGAGATTTTTGCACAAATTGACAGCGACTCAAATAAACGGCACAAAAGACAAAACACATTCACGAGGCCTGACTGCTCACATTAATTGGGATTTGATTTAGAAAATAAATGATAAGGGAACAAACTGAACCATGAACACAAGTATAACAGAAGAGAGAACTTGGTGAGTTTCACTCTTTGTTTCAGGGGCTTCAACTTTGTGGCAGCTGCTTCAGGGCAGATTCCAGGACGGAGAAAGAAGAACTGCTGCCACATCCGTCACCAAGATCATTGTTCCATTTCTCATACAGATTTATTTCCTATAGTATTTAAGATGACTAAGGTCCCATTTGTTCGTATGGAATCCGAGCTGTGCACAGGTTCTGCAGCAGGACTCGTTTCTCCTGCTTCAAAAATAACTGAGCGATGGCTAACGACAAATCCATCCATTCGTTATCTCTACTTGTCCTGTGAAGGTCGTTGGGGGGGGGGGGAGCTGGTAAAGTAAACACTGGACCGGCCACCGGCGTGTCACAGGGCCGACACACAAAGACAAACACCCAGTCACACTCGAGTCAACCTAACCCCAATGAGCCAGGAAGCCAGAGTATCTGAAGACACAGGGAGAACTTCCCCACAGCACGGTTCCACCTAAAGAGAGTTCTATTCAATAAATCCACACAAAGAGGAGGTTCTCCTGAAAGAGGAGGTCATTTTTAATCTACTGCTTCATTATGGGAGGTTTTCAACAACATGTTAGGAGGTCGACAGGGTCCGAGAAAAATTAATAGAAGCTGCGTGAAAGCTTATTTTGACTGGAACCAGGTTTAAAGAACATTAATGTGCAAATTAATTCAATGCAAAATGAACGCGTCTCGTGTGCAAAGGCCGTTTGAATAAAGGTTTTCAAAAGACGTCGTTAAAAACTGTTGTGTTCTACGCTATGGGCGAAGTTTGGTTAGCAAGAACACAACGGTTGGACACACATCGTGCTTTGCGTTGACGTTGCCTCTTTGTTAAGCTCTGGAGAGTTTCGGTTATCATGGTTAAGAAAGTTACCCCCCAGAGGTCTCCTGTGCTAAAGTCCACGATCCAGACGACCCAGTCAGCTGACCCTCTGTGGACTCTGTTGATAACGTCTCCTGATTTGTTTATCTTTCCTCTTGACAAACAACAGTCACCCTGACGACAGCTGCTCGTCATGTAAACACATGTTTGTGTCGTTACGCTTCTTTTTATTGACAAGAAAAAAACTGTCAATCATCAACAACACCGGCTCCAGTTCTCTGAGCTTGAATCTCCACAAACCTACGGAAGTTGTGTTTGAGATTCTCAGGAAACCTTCACACACTCTGCCTCACTCTCTGATGTGGTGTACAACACAAACACACACACACACACACACACACACACACACACACACACACACACAAAAATGCACACTCACACAAAAATACCTTCTGATCTTCATTTAAACAGATGAACGAGTTTTAAGTTCCCAAGCAAACAAACTACGGAACTACAACAACTAAAGTTTCTCTATTGACTCAAGTCTTCAAACAGTAGTGAGCAGATCAGATGAACTCTGCTCACTCACACTGTGCAGGTACAGTCACCAGACGTCACTCTTCCTCACACAGGATGTACATGTTGCACTGTGTACACATTAACTGTGTGGTGGTTTCCTGCTGCAGTTTGAAGAAGATGAGCAGAGAGTGAACAGAGGAGATGAAGACGCACTCACCTGATTGATGCTTTCCACCGAAACGTGTGTTTACTTCCTCTTCCTCCTTCTTTACTACTTCGTCTTCTTTTGTCTTCTTCCTCTCGTCAGCTTGGCTCCAGCTTCCCAGGCGTCCAGAGGAGGTGTGTGCTCTGAGAGAGTGTGTGTGTCACGGTGTGTCTGTGAGTGAGTGTGTGTGTGTGTGTGTGGGGAGGTAGAGTATGTGTGTGTGTGTGTGTGTGTGCAAGCTGCTAAGAGAGAGGCTCTGCTTTGTGCTGCCGACCTCGGTGAGCGTGTTGTTGCGACTGACTGAGTGACTGGGAGAGAGGGAGTGTGAGTGTGTGTCTGTGTGTGTGAACTAATCTCTCTCTCTCTCTCTCTGTGTCACAAACACACAAACACACACACACACACACACACACACATCTCTGCCTCAGGGAAACACCCCTCTCCCTCACGCCCTCCTTTTTTTTCCGCTTCTTGTCTTTTTTTATTTCTCCCCCATCAGATCTTTTTTCTCTCCTTTCATCTGCTCACCTTCAAGGAGTAAAACCTTTTCCACTCCTCCTCCCTCTCCTGCTCCATTCCTCCTGTTTTTTAACCTCCTCTCTTTTGTCGTCTTTCCTCTCATATTCCCTCCTTCACTTGGCTGTTGTGAGTCCGCTGAATCATAAATAAGTTACAGAGCGCCGACACACAACAGCACAAAGACAACGACACAACCCCAACATCTCTGTCATTGCTTTTTGTTTCAATTCACATCAGTTAAAGATTATTTAATCATTTTCACATTGTTTTTCCTGCTTTTGAATTTTTCAAATAAGCGATTCAAAGATCTGATCCTGTTCTTTTGTTGTGTCAAGTAAAACATTTAAATACAAAATAAAATAAATCCTAGAATAAAGTGCTTTATTTTGGAAGAAAGAAAGTTTCCCTCTTTGTCGCTTAAGATTCAACCCATTTTCCTATTTTCGACAAAAACTTAACAACTTTACTTTTCTTTGCTGTCACTCACCGATTCGCTCTGAATGCTCATTAGGGAATAACAGCTTTGATTGGCTGGACGGCTTCAGCTCATGCAGTTGATCTGTTTCCTGTTGAACCTGTTCCGTGAAGGCTGGAGAAGCTGCACAGGTTAAAACAGAAACGCTCTATCTAATGATTTATTGGATCCAGGTTTGGCTCCAGATCTGATAGTCACACTGCTGCTTATCTTATTTAAATGATTAGAAAAAACTCTGGTTCAGTAAAAAACACTTGAATTAGTCACAATAAATCAAATGCTTAAATAAAATAATGCAATAGAGTAATGAAGTTTCTATAATACCCAGCTGAAGTAGAAATAGGACAAAACACTGTCACTTTCCCTCGTTCCTTTAAGGAATAATCAATAACAAAAAGCAGATTGTTTTTATTCATGCACTTTGCCAAAGCGGCCGTCCAAATCAATACTAAAGCATATTGGAACGAAATGAGAGGATAGAAAGAGAGACGAGCGCCTGATTGAACAACGGCAGCTAATTGAAAGAGACATCGATCGCTTTAACCTTGAGCAGACCCCGACTCAGTTTTTGTTTAAGCTCATCGCAGCGATTACAGAATTTAACTTTGGCTAATCTGCTCCAGATCAACATTAAACTGCTCCTCTGAGCGGAGGGGCTGCTCGAGGGTGGGGGGGCATCATACATTAAAACACAGATGAAGTATTCAGATGCTTTTGTTTTGTACATCATCTGTGAAGATTTCTGCCTTCATTTTATGATGTCAACCTCCACAAGCAAGTGGGGATTGTAACCTCATTTTGTACAAATAAATAAATCTGAATGAAAGTTGAGAAAAAGCTACGAGTCCATGTTCGCTAAATAAAAGTGTAAACACCCTTAAGGCTGAGTATTAATACTTAAATACTTTAATTAATGATATTCAACTGGACAGTATTCCTATGAATAAATCAATGGGGCCTGTACTCAGGTTGGACTGATGTGGTTTCATGTACATGTCACTGTCCCTGCTACCCACAGACTGTGTGTCTATGTGTGTAAGTGAATGTGTGGGGGTGGGAGATGAGTGACTGGATTAGAAGGAGCCCCCCCCCCCCCCCCCCCCCTTGGTAACAAAGCTCCTCCACCAGCAGAAATATGCAGTGTATGAGCCTCTGTTATCTCTCTGTCTTACTGTCGGGGGCGAGCGAGAGGAGCTTCTCTTTATTTCTCTCTCTCCAAAACAAAAAAGCTGGCCCCCCGTCGAGTTTCCCTGCGGGGGGGGGGGGGTGCACTTGCCGAGCCATCTTCCTCTCCCTCCGAGACCCCTGGGAAACGCTCAACCAGCGCTCCACCCCTCCCCGCCTCCACCGTTGCTGTTTGCCATCAACCCCCCCCCCCCTCGCCCCCCCACCCTACCCCCTGTCTCCATCCCTCCGAGGCTCCAGTTAAATTTCGGGTCTGATCTGAGACTCTGATCGCTCGTTCCTTTTCTCGTCTTTCCTTTTGTGTTCCTCTGCTTCCTGTCGCTCCGGCACTCCCCCCCCCCCCCCCACCTTGACCGACGTGATGACCCTGATCTCTTATCTGTCACATCAACCCTCTTCTTTTTACACATTTTTGGGGAAAAACACTTCTTTCTGTGTGTCCCTCGTCTTTTCAGTCTCCGTCATTTCCCTCTGGCGCTCGCTCGGGCCTGTGAGAAAACCCAGGGGCTCGGTCGCTCTATGAGGCGACATCTCTGAATAAATAAGCATGGGTAATTTCTTCTGAACCTGCAGCCCCTTGTTTTTTTTTAAACGTCTTTTCATCCTCCCAGTTTAGAAAGCGCAGATAAAGACACAATGCGATGGTGGGAGACCCTCACTGAGCCTCATTATGTGGTTGTCAGAGAAGTTTTCTCACAGGGCTTTTTGACAGATCGCTCAGCCCCACTTTGCTCTGTTTGTTCCTTTTCAGAGCAAATTATCTCTATTACATTCCTTTCTCTCCAGAAGCTGCGGATTTGGATGAAACCCGTCTCACTTAAGGATGTAATGAACCCCCCCGATTCTGGCTTGAACTGAGGCAGATTACCGAGAACAAATTGCAAAGCTCATCATACAGAACTAACAGCTCCTCACGCAGCAGCCGGCCCGTCGGCCATGACGGAGACGAAGCCACTTAAGAGCTGATTTTCTTCCAAAAGGAGACTTTTAATGCAGCGAGGTGGATGTTGTGTTTCCATCCTGGAGGCTCTAGCTGTGGTTTGATTCGCCTCCTGTCTGCTACACACAAACACACACACACTCGTCCATTCATGGCTTGACGAGGGAAGTGTGTAAGCGCCAGGTCAACTGTGAACATCAGGTATTAATAATGCAGGACAAGAAGCAGCCCCTCCGACTCTTCCTGCATCCCCCCCCCCCCCCCACCATCCTTTACCCCACAGAGGAGGAAAGCTGCCAAGATGCCGTCCAAAAGATTAAGAATATAAATTAGACTACAGTTCTGCAAGGTGATGTCAAAGGAATTCCATTTCTTCTCAATATATTGTTCATCACCTTGTTTAATCATCTGATGCAGGAGACGAGATGCAGCTTGTCAAAGAAACCGATGAAAGGTTGCAACCATTTTTTTGTTCTGTTGACAAAGTATCTTTAAAACAGAGATTTCAAGAAACGCAACATCCACAGTTACGTCTTCCAGGTTCTATCTGGTAGTCCGACCCTGGCGTTGAAATAATCCACCCTTTGAAAGTCATTAAACTAAATAGAAAATCTATTTCCAGAAACATTCCTCAAGTGTATAAGAACACGAGAGCTTTTCAACGTGAGACTCGAGAGTGAGGTTCTGGTTGGAAATAGCTGAGGTTTAGAACAGCGGGGACCCCATGCTGAGCTGGAGAGCTGCGAACAGCCAGAACTTGGCTCTGAGTGTGTGTACAGTCAGTGAATTGGATTTAAATAAATATTTTAGAGCAAGCAACATTATCTGAAGCAGTTGAGCGCATCATATGTGGGGGCAGAAACTGAAGATTTACCAGACTTCATGAATAATGAGTAAAAATCATACCAGTGTTATTAAAGATGTGTGAGCAGATTTCCCACTGAAGAGGATTTTCTTTATTTCTTCTTCTTAAGTCTTTAAGAAACAGATGACACAGACACAGGACACTCGGGGGGAATTGCAAAAAATTCATTCACACATATTAAAAGAAAAGATCAAGAACCAACATCACGAAAAATCAATTTGACACGTTTTTAACACTTGGAAATCTGTAGAAATTACTTTTATGATGTGATTTAACAGAATTTTTATGCCTGAACGGAGCTTTGAGAAAGATGTGTGCCCTAAGATGTCAGAAGACGACTTGAAAATCAAACTTCTTACATTGTACTTGTGTCTGTCTCCACGTCCACGGCTGTTAAGACTTTATGTATCTGTGGAGACATCTCAGCTCAGTCAGGACCGGTTCTTTTATTTGGTTCTTTTACTAAGAATATGTGTGAACCCAACAAAAGAAGTTTACATACAAAAGTTGACGAGTCTTCTTGCACACACACAGCGTTTTGACATCTCTGACAGGGACGGTGGGGGGGAAGTGCCACATCCTGGAATAGATATGAACCGTCATCCAACAAGATCTACATGCAGCGATTGAGAACTGAGTGCGAAGGGGCTGCAGCGCTGTCTCACAGATACACACACGTGTAGAGTAACACACTCAGGTGTCGGTGGGTTGTTGTACAGCAGATCTGAGGAGAGGAAGGAGGAGAGAGGAGAGGAGAGAGGAGAGAGGAGGGACAGGAGAGGAGAGGGGAGAGGGGAGAGGGGAGAGGGGAGAGGAGAGAGGAGATAGGAGAGAGGGGAGAGGGGAGAGAGGAGAGAGGAGAGAGGAGAGAGAGGAGAGAGGAGAGAGGAGAGAGGAGAGAGGGGAGAGGAGAGAGGAGAGAGGAGAGAGAGGAGAGGGGAGAGAGGAGAGAGGAGAGAAACCACATCTTAGTGAATAGAACCTCACAGCAGAGATGACGTTTCTGTGAATCCTCTAAACCTGCCTGTGAGGAAGGGGTTGCTGGTTCAGATGCTGGTTGCAGTTTTCTTTGTGAGACTGTGAAAGTAACCTGCAGTAATTTGATCCACCGCTGCTGCACAAAGAGCTCAGATTGAACCAAAAGGCAGTGATAACGTTAATTAAAGGAGTTCTAGTAGTTTAACTACTTTACTTGACTTTTGTTTTCACTGGGATACTTGGAAAATGAAAACGCTCCTGTTATTGTTCTCGATGCTGCTCATTGTTAAATCTCTGACTGAAGCGCTCCCTCCGCTCCACCACTGTGCATTGGGTGTGTTGTGTCTGGAGCCCTGAGCTTGGAGATGCTCCACGATGACGCTCCTCCGAGCCCGAAGGAGCAGAGGGGAGACAGAACGAGAAGACGGGGGGGCAAGGAGGAGTGAGAAGAGGAGAAGGAATAAGGAGAGCAGAGGGAAAAGGAGATGGGAGGTAGAATCAGCAAGGGATAAAAACAAGGTAACGATAAAAGGAAGAAAGGGAGCAGATGGGGGAAGAGTCGTTAGGAAAGGAAAGCAAGGGAGCAAAACAGAGGAGAGAAAACAAGAAGGGAGGAGAGGAGATCAGAAAGGAAAGGAAATTAGGGGAAAGGACAAGGGATGAAATAAGCAAGTGCATGAAAGGAGAGCAGAGGAGAGGAGGTTAGGAAAAGGGCAGGAGACAAAGGGATGAGGAGAGAGGACACAAGGAAAGGATGAAGGAAATGAGGAGATCGTGGACTTTAGGAGATAAGTCCAGTTTTAGACATTTGTTTTCTGGACTCATATGATATTTATCACTGAAATCTAATCAGTTGATGTTTAAGAACAAGCCGACTTACTTCTGCCACTGGTGGATCGGGGGGTGCAGATTTAAAACAATTAAAAAAAGGGAAGAGGATGGAGGACGGAGAGGAGACAAGGTCTTTAGATTGACTTCACTTCATTTATATGAATTTTTCACGAGGTCTATTATAGCAGGGACACATCTTTAAATGAGCCGTGGCCCGGACTGGTTGACCCTTAGATCAACGTGTGGCTCCCAGTTGCACCCAGTGACCCATCACAGTTATTTATCGAGCTGCATCCAGGTGAAGGACTCGATGACCCGATGCCCCCTTCATGTGGCCAGCTCCGTCCCTGCTGTCGGGGGGGGCCGGCAGCGGAAAGTGAGCGTCGACCACATTTTCCCGGACGCAGCTCGGTCCAGAATCCATTTCTACACAATCTGCCTCGATCATCTCCAACTCTTCATCCACAGAGGCCTCTAATCCCCACTTGTGTGTAAGTGTCGATGGTCATGGAGACATTCACTCGCCCCATAAGTGTTTTACTCTGATCCCAAAGAGGATTTGATAAACAGCATGTACTTTATATCCCCTCTCGTCAATTAGCTAACATGTTGATGTCAGCATGGTCAGTGTAATCCCCCCCCCACACCCCTTAATGTACCGTAATAAACCCCTCCCTCCTCTGCTCTCCTTCACTCAGATACTCACACACACAGCAGTTCCTGAGGGAAGAGGCCACACAACAATATGACAGGATGCTGCATTAGCTCAGCCGTCGTAACAGCATTACCAGCGGCTGAATGAAACTCCCCGGGGCTTCGGAGGAGACAACTTTCCGACCCAGCAGAAAGTGTCCGATGCACGAGTAGATTGTTGGATTGAACGTCCACCGAGAGGCACTTTGTGGCCGTATCGAACATCCCTTGATTGTTGTGTCTACGTGTACAGAACGCTCCTCTGCTCAGGCTAACGCTCGATCTTACCATGTTAAAAAAGGGATTAAAAGAATCACTGGATCTGCTCGTTTCTCCGGATCCACTACAAGATGTATTGGGTTCCTTCTTTGGGTCATGTCCCAACCTTCCACATGATTCCATGGAGACTGGTTAAGAAGCTTTTGAGTAATTCTGCTGACAGAGAAACGAGAAGAGCACTTAAAGGACCACAGAGCTCCACCAAGGCCCCCCCCCCCCCCTCAGATTCAATCAAGCTGCACCAAACTGCTCACACTGAATCGGTCTCTAAAGAAACTGAGGAATTATTTCCTGGGAAATCAGTGAAAATGTAAAAAGAAATAATCTTGCAATGTAATTTAGATTTTGATGATGCTCTGTATATCCTGTGAAGGGGCCACAGTGATTGCATTGACTTCCATTGAGGTGGTGGAAGAGAAGTTACTTTGGTTCATCCTCTGTTGACAATGACTTCCTTTGAATAGCTGTTGAGCTATCAAAGTGAATCGAAGGTCCGGCTCTGGCCTTCACTGGTTTAGAACATTTCCCTAACTTTGTATGCTTGTGTTATTTCACTCTGAGCTTAACAGCTGGAGCAGAAATAATGACCAGTTTCCCTTCACTGTCCCTGACATTGATCCTGACAGCTCACTTCCAGGAAGCCTGGCCACCGCGTCCGTCTGGTTCTGAGGGACACAGCAAGTGTCGGGGCCAAGATGGCGGCTAATGATGCGCAGCTCGCCAGGGCACTGAGGCAAGGCTAAGATTTCAGCCTGAGGTCCGTCCAGTCTGGTCTGCTAATGCTTCCAAGACAGCTGTGGACAGAAACCCGGTCCCATCCTTCCAGACGCTCAACCTCGAGGACTGAAGTGTCTCTAGGTTTTCCCATAAAAAGATTATAAAGAAGGAAGACACAAGCTCCTTTAAAGTGTCCCATGGTGGCTGACTGCATAACAGATCAAAAACCCTGCCTCCTCCATGTTATTGGGTGGGACATGGACCATTTCACACTGATATATGTTCACTTTCTCTTTTTGTAAATGTTGTGTATTTCAAAGTGTGTAAAAGTGGATTAACATCAAGCACTAAATGTCTTCACAAGACAGAGAAACTGGTCGTCTTTGTTCTTCGGCTCAAGCAAATCCTGGACTAGAGGAGTTTATAGAAGGATTGGTTGGAGCAGGATTCTGGTAAATCTCATAATCAAAGTCTGTGTGGTCTCTTTTATAATATGTTGAAGATGTAAAACCTTTTTTTTTTTTGGTGAAGATCCCAAGACAAATTAACCGCTATGGTACATTCTTGAATCTTGTACAAACATCGATATAACTGCCAACTCCAAGATGGAGATAACAAGTGAATAACAAAACAAAGAAAGAGGAGCATGAAAGTGTTTCAGTTCAGGTGAGGATACAGACACCGAATGGTAGAATCCACAGGGAGGAAAGGAAGAGCAGGGAACAGCAGAGCTAGAAGTCATATGAGTCTGAGTGCACCTCCTGCTGAGCCTCCTCTTTCTCCTCCTCTCTGCTCACTGTTCATGATGGAGGAGGAACTTCCTGCAGATCAGTAGGTGTCATGCGGCCTGCAGGAGCACAGACAAACAATGATATCACATAATGTCATTGTGCAGCTCCGGCCTGACACAACTCACACATGAAGCAGAACATCAGACCAGCAGACAAATAACAGGGCGCCCCCTACAGATGGATTCACTCAATCACAGGTGGACAAAGGTCACGTCCATGGCTGACAGCTGATCTTTAAATGAGATCATAGAACTCCACAAGTGACACGATAATGATAAAGGCTTAAACACCGGAGCACACAAAGAGAAAAGCCATCATGTGGGTGAACACACTCAGTATTGTCACTTAAATCCACCTAATACTTACAGAAAGAACATCTCGAGCCCAAGTTCTGTGAAGTGAGTCGAGCTTCACTGAACAAACAGAGGAACAGCTTTCTGTGCAGCAGCGGTGGCGCAGCTTCCTATAAATTATGAAGTTATGATATTCTATGCGTGTTGTTGTGTGTTGTTGTGTGTTTTCTCCGGCTTCTCTTCCTCCCGCGGACCAGAGACATGCAGACCAAAGGCTTAATTTGACCGGAGACTCTCAACAGACTGTTTGTGTGAATGTGAGAGTGAGACTTGTGTCTGTGTGATGGGCGACGTGTATTCACTGCTGAAATAATTCCTCTTTCTGTGAAACAAAACAAATCCTACATGTGTTAATATTGTCTTTCACGTAATCTTAAGCTGAATGAGTCATTTAAATTATGCTGTATTACACAAAATCTAAAATTCACTTCACGCTTTTTCTTTACGAGGCCGGTTACACTGTTGACCTGGTAGACGAGACCGGACATAGAATATTAACCAGTAGCCTGTAAGAAACATGTGCTTTCTGCTCCCACCGGCATATAACACAATACAGCACAGTATACACAAGTACTTACACAGGGTATTCGACTAAAAGTACCCTGGTAAAATACACAAATACACACACTGACACATTATCTTCTTCATGCCACACAGGTTTTCTCCAGTGGGATGTCAGGGAGAGCTCAGGTTTGGCAGCAGTTTGCTAATGTACCTGTGAGCCGGAGAGACAGGGCCTCAATGCCACTGGACCGCATCAATATTACAGCACACAGGGCCGGAGAGGAGCTGATCAAATATTCATCTGCTCCTCGGTCTCACTGCGCTGCCTCGCTCCTGAAGGCCTGTAACACTCCGAAAACACACCGAGGCAGTGTTCAGGTCCGTCGTGAGAGACGGCCGGCGTGTGTGCTCAGTTATTCAGAGCTCCTGGGGGAGTGGTTTGGGGGAAGTGGTACGTGGAGAGGGAGAGGGAGAGGGAGAGGGAGAGGGAGAGGGAGAGAGAGAGAGAGAGAGAGAGAGAGAGAGAGAGAGAGAGATGCTTTTAGGGGTCAAATACAGAACAAGGACGTTATGAAGCTGAGGAAAGGTTCAACACACACACACACACGCACACACACACACACACACACACAGACAAAGGCTAATGGAACACATTCATAAAAGAGAAAAAGACAGTTAAATTGCTTCAGAATATCAAAATTGCATAATTTATAAAGACCCACTGATCCTCACATCATAAAGTGCACAGATCGCACATGAATATTAGTCCATAGATGTTATTGCAGTTTACTGTAGATACTATAGATGCTTAGATAAGGGGTGATGTAGGCACATTTAAACTTGTGTGTTGAGTTAGAGAGCCAACATGCACACCTACATTTTGAAAAGTATGTTTTAGCTCTAATCTCTGTTTAAAAAATGCACAAAAGTAAAACATCAATCTTTCCCTGTTTATTCTGGTTTTTTTTAAGTTTGTTTTTTTAAAACAACCTCCACAGATAAAAGTTTCCAGTTCTCTGCTGCTGAACATCCAGCTCCTGCTGACCCCCAGTGGTGAGAATGGATGAGGTTACTGAAAGAGCATAGTCATAGAAACATGCTGATCTAGTGACTCTCAGTTTTTGCTGACTCAGGGTTTGTCAGGGATCAGAGGAGATCTTATTTTTCAAGTCCAGTAAGAACAGAGAGTAAGACAGAGGAGACAAGGGCAGGTACTTGCATAGTATTCAACAGAGAGCAGGTGGAATGAGAACAAGCACCAGATATACAAGGGAAGAGGTGATAGAATGAAGGATGAGGTTTGGTGACACAGGTCTGAGAACAGCAGCCTGAAGATACTGAACAGGCAGATGTGACAGACGTGATGATCAGCAGGAAACACTGGAGCTTTTATTCTTAGTCTGTCCACAATGAAACAGACAGACACTTAACAACTCACCACAAAGACACAGTTTAACTTTAGGTCTAATATAAATATTACAGAGGGACTCAGGTGATGAAGGAAAGAGGAAATATTCAGGTTTCTAAAGAATATAAAAATCCATTCTGACTCCTTTCCACATGGCGGCGGTAATGCACCAATAGGTTGTTTGCCAACCGCCATTGAACATCAAACGAAGAAGAAAAAGAGGCGGAAGTGCTAAGTTAGCAAGGTGAGAGGTAAACAAAGGCCGCTCTGTGACGTAATAAGGTACAGTACTCATGATCAGACTTATTTTAATTAAAATTATATGTATTCTGTGCACATGCGCTTGTTTTGTTGAGCCTGGACGTTTTCTTAAAATGTCGTTTCCTCTACGAAACATTTCGCACTTCCTCGGTCGAGCAGGCTAACACAGCTGATGCTAACTATTATTAAAGGTAGCTAGCTAACATGTTGGGAGTAGACCTCAGGTTAATAACAGTGATGAAGCTACATCGTGATTAACTGTGCGCGTTGCCCTGCTCTGCTAGGACCGAGGGACTCCGAGCAGACACGGTCACATGGGTCTGGAGGATGATGGACAACCCGGCAACAAATAAGAGCCACGTCCCCTTTCATTCGTGGGTGAGTCCGAATGGCTGGCCCACAAACTCCACGCAGGGAGCCCTGCTGGAGCCACTGGGCGGCTCCCAGCACCTCGGCCTGGGCTCGTCCTCTGAGCACAGATCCTCGTACGAGCACCTGCAGGGTCCGAGCTGTGTGAGCGGCCCCAGCAGCCTCCCGCCCCCCCACACCATGTACCACTCTGCCATGTACAAAGCCCCGCACGTCAGCAGCCATCCAGCAGCCACCGCGTTGTTTGCTGACACTTCGATCTCGAACCACGGAGAGCAGCTCTGCAGGTCCCAAAACGGGCCGCTTCTCTTACCCCACAACCCGTATCGACCTCAATTAACCAATCAGGGCTTACCAGGTGGACTTCAGGGTCTGCCCATGAGCCTCCCATCGTGTGGACAACGTGTAAATGCCCCTCAGGCTCCGTCTGGGGGGATGAACGTGGAGTCGGCTGGTGTTGCTGGATACGCTCAGGGCTTTGGACCTTCAACCTCTCAGGAGCAGGCTCAGTGGATGCCTTCATTACACAGCAGGGGTAAGAGATGTTTGTAATATATGTAAAGAAACAAGCCTCTTCAGTGAGGTCCAACATGTCGGGTTGGATTTTAAAGATGATATAAAGTATTTGTTTATGGAGTTTATCAATCCAACTGCCGAGGAAAGAGGGAAGAGTGACATTCACTTAGGGAAGGTAATAAATAAGTAAAAGAATCAGGGACAGATACCGACACAATTAACTAAAATGTTTGTGCAATTTAAACCAATGTGTTATACACATATATGAAGTATATGAACATACTGGAAAAATGTTTTAAAAATGGCAGAACTTGTAATTAACAAAAATAGATGATCTGCATATTTAAGTTGCATAATTTCTTTGCTTTCTTTGTTAAGTGAAGAGTCAAATAAAATGGGCTCCATATAGATTCATATATTATGGTGCTGTTCTCATGCTGTGGTCGCAGGTCCAGTTCCGACTCGGCCCTTTTTAGCTTGTCCCCACAGACATGGGAAGCGTCCTTGGGTCTCTATATATAATTCAAGCTACTATTATGTCTTCATTGCTCTCTCCCCATGTCATGTCTAAAATCATAAAGCATCCGTCTCACTTGTCTTCTCCTCAGGGGCTGAAAACAAGTCTGGCCGTGATGCGGCTGCTCAGTTTAACAATGAGCCATCGCACAAGAACAGAATTCCACTGGTGAGGATCAAAACGGCAAACACCAAAACTTACTGATTAACTCTGTTAGCACAGATCTTCACAAACATATCGTGTGTGTGATACATTTCTGACAAAGCAGTTTGAAGCCTCAGAGGTTGACAGAAATAAACTATAAATGGATTTGTGATTTCAAGAGATCAATCAATCAAGAGCTGTGGAGTTTTGTTAAAGATCATCACCGTCACGTTATAACTTTTATGTATTTTTTGTATTTGTATCTGCTGACAGCCCGACAATGAGAGGCAGCGTTCAGCCATTTTAAATCATCGTGCACAGCTTCTCAAACAACTGGCGGAGATGGACGAACTCGTAAGTGTGTCCGGGCAACTTTTGAATTAAAGGTCAATATTATTTCCTTAGATATTTGCCACCCAGTGAAGTTACAATTATAAAGTAAAGTTGGCGAATTCATACTATAAAGATAAGTTTAGATAGTTGTATTACTGATCATTGAATAGATTTCTTCTGCCCTTTTAAGCTGGATTCGATACCTGCTGATGACACCGGTGATGGACGCTCTCTACACACGGCTATGCAGGTTGGTGAATTACTGTCTTTGCTCCACATTTAATTATAAAATCTGCATAAATTGCTCTACTACATTTTCTTTGTACATTTAATGCTGTAATTAAATGTTAGCCAAACACCATGACTTCCTCTTGTTTGTTTTGGTTTTTCAGTCTCATCTTTCAGCTCATTGCTCATCTCCTGCTTCCTGTGATGAACATGTTGAGACCTGTGATTTGCCGGATGATCCCATGTCAGCAGGAGAATCACAGGTACTAACCTGAGTTTCTGATTCTTAACTAATATCACAGTGTAGATTTTAGTATGAAGCAGTTCATCACTTCATCTGAGGTGAAGTGATGAAAACTAAGTGACTAAATGACTAAATGTTTTAATCTCATTAAACTTCCCATCCTTGAAAAAAATGTATTTGACATTTACTTTGACTTTTTAGTTTGGTCCATGTCCTATTCATAAACATAGGGGCATAAGACCTATACTGCAGTCAGCCACCAGATGGCGATGGAGACTGTTTGGCTTTATTTTTGGGGAGCAGCTATGATACAAATCTACTGAAAACGGAGACTTTGCACTTTCATAGCATTCATTCTCCGATTGGCCTGAAATACTCTTGGATAAGTTTAACTTCATCCATTCAATTAAAAAAAGCAACTTGAACTTGAAAAATCAAAATCAGGGAATAAAATTATAATATTATTCATACATCTTCATCCTTTTAAAACTTGTTTCTTAAATTAGTAAGATTGCAGTGATACATACAGTTTATCTGTGTTAAGACATATACAATATTTAATAAAAGCTCAGTAAGATATAAAGTTGCTGCAACCTCATTTCTACATCCAATTCTTTTGATCTTTTTCAGAAAAAAGAGGACACTTCATCCAAGTCAGGCGATGACACTGACCCTGATTACTTTCCCAACAATGACGGAGACTTCTCTGACGTCCAGTCTGACTCTGACTGGAGCTCGTCAGATAAATTGAGTCACAGTGCTTCCTCGACCCCCACGGATGAAGAACCTTCCGAGGGGAAAACAAAGACAAAGACTTCTCCGTCTAAGGACAAAGGTGCAAAAAAGTCCTCTGCAGCCTATCAGAAGAAGCTCCCTCAAACTGTAGTGCTGCCAACCCTGAATACGAAGCAACAGCGTGTATACGACAAGAGGAATTACTGTTTGTTTTGCTCAAAGCCGCAGTCCAAAATGGCCCGGCACTTTGAGAGGGTACACTGCGACAAAGCTGAGGTTGCAGTTGCTTTTCAATACCCCGTCTTGTCCAGAGAAAGACGAAAGATATGGAAAAAACTCATAAATCAGGGAAACTTTGTGCATAATAAGAATGTGATAAAAGCAGGGAAGGGAGTACTTGCCGTCCAAAAACGACCACGCAAGCCTGGACAAGCCCAAGACTTTCTTCACTGTCTCTACTGTCACGGCCTCTATGTGAAGAACGCTGTATTCAGACACATGAGAAAATGCCCAGAGAAAGTGAAGGATGAGAATGAATCGGAATTTGGAAGGAAGCGTATTGCATCGCGGTGCGCGCTCGAAATCTTTGGAGATCTCGGCATCAGCGATGGTTTCAAGAACATTGTGTGCGAGATGATATACGACGATGTTACAAAAGCGGTCATCGACGACCAGGTTATCTTACAGTTCGGTGAGCAAATGTTCAACCAGTACGCCTCCGACGTGAGGAAGCACGACTATATCCGACAAAACCTCCGTCAGTTAGCAAGACTTGTGCTTGAAGCTCAGAGAACAACCCCGCTGAAGAACCTGGAGGAATTCTTCTACCCTTCAAGCTTCAGGCACGTGGTGTCTGCAGTGAAAGTCCTGGCGGGCTATGACCTCGAAAACAATACATTCAGCATTCCTTCACTGGCCATCAAGCTTGGTTACCACCTGCAGAAGGCCTGTAGTATCGTTGAGGCTAATGCGGTGAAGAGCGGTGATACCAGTCTGGCAGAGTCGGCAAAAAACTTCCTTGTGGTTTATCAGAAGAAATGGAATCGGCTCATTTCTTCAGGTGCATTAACAAATCTCAGAGAAATAAAGAAGACCTCGGATGGGAATGTTCCAATCGCCCAGGATATAAGGCTGCTGAATTCCCACCTGGACACGGTTCATCGTCTTGCTGAGAACAAACTGGGAGAAAACCCTTCTGCAGAAAACTATGCTTGTCTGGCCAAGGTGATACTGGCCCGGACGATCGTGTTCAACAGGAGGAAACCTGGAGAGGTGGCCTCGATTCAGCTGAAGACGTTCATGTCACGGAAAAAGTCCAACGTGCTCGACGAGATGGACGTGTCCGTTACAGATCTGGAAAGAACCATGTGCGGGCTTTTCTCTAGAGTTGACATAAAGGGGAGCTGTGGGAGGATGGTCCCTGTTTTACTTAAACCCTCATTCGTGTCAGCCATGGAGCTTCTCGTGAAGCTTCGTGAGACGTGCGGCGTCCCTCAGAAGAATCCCTTTCTCTTTGGCCGGCCGTGTGCGCTGTCTGCCTACAAAGGCTCGGAGTCCATCCATCACTTTGTCAAAGAATGTGGAGCGAAAAACCCCGAAGCACTGACGTCGAGAAAGATCCTGAAGCATTACCCGAAGATGCTCCAGCTGATGAACCTGGACGACGATGAGGCCAAACTCATTTTTGGCCGTCGTTATCAAATGAAGTCCTACGGACAGAACGGCGGCATGCAGCAGGACGAGATGGACTTTGAAGGTAATACGTTTTCAGTTATATGCCCTTTTGTATAAAGACATGGTTTCCAAGTAGAGTGTTCAGATATAATCCCTCCACGAGATTCAAAGGGGGCCCGTAGTTTCATTAGGAGGGAAGCCGAAGCTGTAAAGCCAATGGGAAGTAATCAGATGATATGCAATCTGTATGTAAGAAGAAGACTTTCTCTTTTTGTTCTTTGATACAGAGAGGTTATATTCTGAAACAGGACAACAAGCTGCATCATGGTGTCACACTGAGTTCTCCGGCACGAGCTACCAACAAGCCAATGACTATCAACAAGAACATGAATCCACAACAGGCAACTGCAAGTCTGTTCCTTCTAAACAAAGACACAAAGGTATGGTTATGTCGGTCATGAACAAGCTTTATATACTGTTTTTAATTTGTGTTGCTTGAAGAAGATTTACCTCATCGCAGTATTGGTTGTCAGAAATTATAAAGCCTTTTGATTTTGGAGCAGATCCTGGAATTCGTCACTTTCTTTAACAGTGCGATTCGACTTTTGATGTTTCATTGATTACCAAAGGAACAAGAACTCATTTGAGTACATGTCTCCACCGAGGGCCGATTGTTCCCTTCAATCCCATCAGGCCAACACACTCTTAGATAACAGTCCCTTAAATATACCCGATTTTAAATCAAAATCCATGAATTATTCTAAAGGAAATTGGTGAAAATACCAAAAATTGTCACCTGGGCCTGCAGATCCACACTGACACCAGGTTTTGTTGAAATAATTTTTAAACAAGTGGATCTGTGTTCTTTTTACACTTTATTTAACATTAGCCTTGACAGAGATATGCAAACTTTACTTAACGTCCCCTTCTAGCTGTTCACCTGTGTTCAAACCTTATGTGATGTCAAAGTTTTCAGCCTCTGGGCACAACTGAATTTCTGGTCCCCTCCCCCCTCCCTCCCACAGGTTCTCCATATAAGGGCAAACAGAAGTGGGAAGAAGCAGAGGTCCGCGCTGTTGAAAGACACATGATGCGTTTCATTGAGGGACACAAGGTGCCTCAGAAAAACGACTGCATCCAGTGTCTCGAGGCCGAGGCCAAAGCACTGAAGACCCGTTCGTGGAAGGGTGTGAAGGACTACGTCAGAAACAGGATCACTGCGCTAAAAAGACAAAGTGGCTCTTCACAGGCCTGACACACCGACGGCAGCAAGACGTGAGAGTGGAACTGCAGCGGAGGAGTGGACGAGTTCAGAGGATATGTTATGATTCAAGAAAAAACTGTAATGTACAACGTTTCCATCTTCTTATCCGTCATCACCCTTTTACCTCAATAGTTTAAGCCTGTTTTTTTTTTCAGTCTCAACAATTTCTTTAGCACCGGGAGCATTTCGGAAATGTACATTTATTTTTATTGAAATGGTTTTTGGTTTGCACTCGTTCCTAGGCATCGATCCTTCCTCAAAGAATTACAGAGCAATTTTCTGTGTAGATTTTTATGTTGATTTCTCCTGAGGTTCATTCAGAGACAGCTCATGATTGCAGGCAAATTACGTGATCCACAGTTATTGCTGATACATTTTTGGAGATGGTACATTTACCTTCTGTGACCAAGTTTCCATGTACACTGTATTATATTGTTCTGTTTGGTTGAGTAATTTATGAAACACAACGTTCCAATAATAAAACAAATATGCCAATTTATTTACCACACATAAAACTGGTGAGTTGAGCTTTTCAATTGTCTGATGTCCTTCTATGATATATATATTATTTTTGCTGAAACGTATATATAGCAACAAACTCCCATTCACAACTTTACTAATAAATATAAACTGCAGTTTATCAGATGAACTAAATCAAACTACCTTCAATATTCAAATTCATCTTAAATATGGGAAATATTAGTGAAGTATTTTATTATTAAATGATCTGAGCGACTCAAAGTAAAACAGCTTCTTAATTAATGTATTGGATAAAAATATTAAATATATTGAGATGTAGTGGTGGTAATGAATACATTTTAATCCATCTTTATAGGTATGTATCATACATATTCACATACAGTGAATACAGTGTCTAAGATATTGTTTGAAATATAAATTTTATTTCAAATGTAAATTGTTGTTGAATTAACTTTTTACCATTAAAAACTATAAATGAGAGTACAGAATAATCAACAAAGTTTGTATATTTTGATAAATGTGTGCATTACTCTGGTATCATATCTAATCTAGTGCGCATGCGCTCATTAAGAAAGAAACTCGGCCTTGTCTGCAGCCAGGTCCCTCTATAGTTTCGATGCTTTTATCTTGTAGCGTCAACTTCCGGTTCTCGTAGAAAGGGCAGTGCCGCGTGCTTTTACTTTGACAGGCAGAGCGGAACCCGCTTGTCGTGACTCTCGCTAGCATGATGCTAACTAGCGTTGTGTCATGGATGACAGCGACTGAACCTGCGGCTTCAAACCAGCGGTCAGTTCCCATCACGGTTTGGATGTAACGCAAAGAAAAGGACGCGGTGACAGCGCGGAGATGGAGACGATCACGTGCCGCAAAAACCCACAGTTTACGTTAATGCGCAAAGGTAACGAGGCTCATCTCTTACTCCTCCGCCGTGTTTTCTTTCAGATTCATTCATTATTAACGCAGCCAGGCCCATTCAGTGTAAACACAAGGGTTCACAACCACGGGTTTTAAAGATGGACACATGACAGCTAACCTAAAGTGAAACCAAAGCGTCTCGATCGCCACCTGGTGGTCGGCTGCAGCACAGCTCATCTATCAGCCCCAACTTCAATGTGGAGATTTGTCGTCCATCTTTATAAACAGTCTATAGCTTAAATGAGCAAGTCCAAAATGATCAGTTAAGCTAATAAGCAGGGGTGAGGTGATTGTAGAGGATTTGATTTTATATGATGTGTCTTTCTCAGGTTGTTAAAGTAACCTGTTGTCGGTGAGATGGAGCTAACTGCGAAAGTCACAAGATAAAACGTTCTCAAAGATGGAGCCCAGCTAAAAGATGCTTCTGGTGTTTTTATTGTTTGTTTGTAGGTAGATAAGATATCTGAAGGAACCACTTTTATTTTGAAATATGATGTTCCTTTGCTAGGTCCCGCCCTAGAGGAGAAACACACCTATCCGTGATGGTTATGGACGATGATGGATGCCCTCTCAGCCAATCAGAGCCGGACACCCAGTCACCAGTGGGCGGGGCCGAACGGCTGGTCCCCAGCTTCACCTCCAGGACCCCTCTGCAACCCTCTGCCAAGCTTTCAGCATCTCAGCCTGGGCTCGCCCTCTGACCAGCGGCCCGGCCTCAGAAACCACAGTCAGGTCTTCACTGAGGATGCTGAGCTGAGTTCGCAGCCTTTCATCCCCAATGCTCACGTCTCTCACGTGGATCCAGCTGTGAGCCACGAGAGACACGTACCTCCGTGTTCTCTGCCTCTTGTGATCAACGGGACGCCAGCGTACCCCCCCCACAGCCCGTACCAACCTATAACCGCCCCCTTCCATCCTCCATACTCCCACCACGTCTCTCTCAATGGACATCAGGCACTTCAATCCCCCATCAGCCCTCCATTATTCGGACAATGTGCGTTTGAGAAGAACGTGGAGTCTCCTGTCGGTGCTGGATACCTCCAAACCTCCGCCTCGCCCGGCTCCCCCTTCCAACAGCAGCCTCACTGGGCTCCTCCATCACAATCTAGAGGTGCCTATTTTTCTTTCATGGAAGTCCTGGAGGCTAAATGACACTAGCCCACTTTTTCAATGAATCACTCAAGTCTGAAGGTTTCCTCCATCTCTGTCCTCCATGGTCTGACTCCTCTGTTTCCTCCTCAGGAAACACGAAGGAGTTTGTCCCCAGTGCGGCCGTGCAGGACGGGAACGTCACTCCACAGGTGAGGACAATACAGCGAATCAGAAGTGAGATGCAAAGTTTAGAGAATGACTCTTTCTATTTCCCCTCTGCAGTCTCCTAACTCCGAGTCCCGCTATGGCCTCGACCCAGAGCTCCTGCCCAACGCTGTAAGTTCTTTCTGGCCTTCACAGTAAGAGTGTGGGAGGTAAAGGGTTCAGTCCTTTTATAAGTACAGCTGACATTTTTTAGAAAGAAGTACATGTGAGATACAAATCCAAAATTGGCTATTATATGTAATAAATTCATACTCAATATATTTGTTTTTATTCTTGTATTCTTTGTTTATTTATATGTTTATTGTTAAACTGTAAAATATCACGCCTCAGTTTAATTTCTTTGTCATAATGGTTTAATAAATGCATCTTGGAAATCATTGAAGTATTTACTTCCCTGTGTTCCAGGTGAAGGTGATTGCAGAGGACCGGGCAGAGTGGGGGGGAAAGGTCTTTGTCTCAGAGCCTTTCTCCCAACTTCCTCCTCTGGCAACTACTTCCTGTATCGTAGAAGACCGAGGTGACAACGCACACAGTCTGTGTCTGTGTCTGTGTCTGTGTCTGTGTCTGTGTCTGTGTCTGTGTCTGTGTCTGTTTCTGTGTCTCATCTGGCTCAATGGGTCCACGTATCATTCTGAGCATCAACAGTACTTGAAGCACATGTTATGGCCGACATAGTCCACAACTTGCACAATGACTGTTTTCAAACACCATGCAACTTTATGAATAAACTTGTTTAAGTAACATATAAGTTATGTTGTGTTATGTCCTTTTTGACCTTGTCTCTAGGTAACACAAGTCCTTTTGCCATCCGCTCCCTCTCATACTGTGTGCCCTGCGAGGGTCAGACCGCCCTGCTCAGTCGCCTGCCACTGGGAGCTCTGGTCACTCCTCTCTCAAAACAAAATGCTGGGGAGGTCAGTTTTTTTATTTTTTTATCTATTTAACAACAGAGTGAGGATATAAATATGTGTAACTTGTGTGTTTCCTGTCGTCTCCAGGAGCCCGTCCCGCTTTGTAAAGAGTCAGAGTGTGTTTCGGGCTGTAGCTGCTGCGGAGCCTCCATGTGCCCGGCAATGGGTTGGCAGGACTGTGGTCAGAGATTTTATTGCCCCTTCTGTGGTAAACTCAGTGAAGGTAAGACGAAGATCAGGTCAGGAGCACGGCACCTTCACCGCTAGGGTGGGCAAATTCCGGGAATATTAAAAGTTGGAAACTTTCCATGGAAATTAACGGGAATATACGTGAATTTACTGGAATTAACGGGACATTTTGTGGGCAATTTATACTAACTCTATTTACCTTGTCATATACAGACATAAATATAGACATTTTGTTTTGAGCCCTGAGGAAACTTTGGGCACTCGACTATATGCTTCTGGATTCTGGATCTGTGTCATTCTTAACATAGGTTAACAATCCGTTTTTTTTGCTCAGCGTTTAATTTGCGTATATATATTTTTTTCAAAATTCCCCAAATTCCAGAGCTGAATATTCCCATGGAAAGTTTCCGGAAATTTACCGGAGAATGTCCGCCCCTTTGCAACCCTATTCTCCGCACCTTCATCGGGTCGAGCGGCTGCACTTGTTGCTTCCTTTTTAATCGGGTTCTTCTCTCCTGTCCTGTGCGTCAGTGCCGTGGCAACACTACCAGCCCACCAAGGGAGTGGAGGGGGCTCGGGTGGACAAAGACAAGAGGCCTGAACTCAGCCTGGGCTCATACGAGATCCTACACTCTCAGAAGGTTTGTTCCACCTTCTCTGATTGTCAGCTTTGTTTCAATATCACCAGCTAATGAAGATGGACTTCAAACATACAGCTGAGTCCACGGAACCAACCACACAACCAATTTCCTCCAAACGTTACACTACACTTCCATTGGCCCTGAACAACAAACATGAGAAGTGTGAAGCTGATTCGATGAAGGGATCTTGAGATATGAGCTCCATAGTCAGACTGGATTAAATAATAAGTTCTATTTTGATTTCAGGGTGAACCTGCTGCACTGCTGCTCGCCATAGACGTGTCTGCCTCAGCGCTGAGAGGAGGACATTTGGAGTTTGTAACACAACAAATCCACTCACTGCTTACCTCACTGAACAGGTACAACACACTCCCAATACTGTAGGTGCACACACACACACACATACTCATAAATGAAGGGGAGGCTGGCATGTCTGCTCAGTAACATCAACTCACACAGACACACACTCTCTTGCATTCACTTGAATCTCTTACCTGGACACTTTTCTGACTACTCCTTATCCAAACCTTAAATAGTATCTTATATACATATATAATCTCATACCTTGTGAGGACTAGTTACACACGAACACACACACACACATACACAAACATACACACACACTGCAAATGTTCCAAGACAAATGAGAAATTGGAAAACACAAGTTCGATTGTGTACTTGATGACAACGTGACATGGATCAGAATGAGACTGGAGGATATCATACATTGTTTATTGTTTCTTAGCAGTTAATGTATAAAAGCAGCACAGTTGAAGGGCTTCAGATGATTCTGGCTCCCTGGAGAGTTTAAATGGCAGAATCTTCAGTTAAAGACGGACCCTTCCTCCTGATCCGCTTCTTCCTTAGGCCATGTACACAAAGACAAACATGTCAGACAGGCGATATCAGCTGCAGTGACTGCGTTGCACCTCTGAGTGTAGGATGATATGAACATGTATGAGTTGCATGTGAGCATAGTGCACAGTACATACATAATTGAAGATCTGAGAGTGGAGCAGCCTCTCAATGTCTGCTTGATAGAAATATTTTTCCCGCTCCTCCATTGACATCGACCTCCACTGTGGACACACAACAACACAAACACAAGCATAAGTACACAAATATCCACGTGAACAGCTGGAGGTTCTGCAATGAAACCACCGACAGAGTATTTGTGCTGGAGGAAGTGCAACAGTTACTGTTAAGATTTCAAGAATGATAGTTTTTAGCGGTGTTGTCTTCGACAGCGCTCACAGACAGAAAGCGTTTAACTCTTTTATCAAACTGTGGTGACGTTTGCGTGACAGTTTCAAACACACAGGCAAACACACCTACTGTCTGTCCAATGACTCTGTTGACAGCCGCGCAGCTCGGGTCGTTGAGCTGTAGCACGACCTTTGACCTTTGGCCTCTGAAAAACAATAGACCTGTCCCTTTAGACACAATCAGGCAAAAACATTAGATGACAGAAGAAGTAGTTTTGAAGATACAACCATCACAGCTGTGTGTTTGTTTTGCAGTTTTCTGTCTGGGCAGTGAGCCCCCAGCTGTTGCTGTGACCCTGAACTCACTCACCACACACACACACACACACACACACACACACACACACACACACACACACACACACACATACACACATACACACACACTGCACAGTAGCACCATTATGAGGAAGTTGAAGATGCAAGGTGAACAGGCTCCAGATCCAGGGACCTTTCTAAAAGTTTGGTCTTGTTTGTGTAGTGAGGACAGTGACGCCTTGTCGGACGTCCGCGTCGGCCTCATGACGTACGACAGCAGGATCCACCTCTACAACCTCAGCCCCGCCCTGTCCTGCCCACACATGCTGGTCATCATGGAGACAGAGGACCTGCAGCTTCCCGTGACCGACGGGCTTCTGGTGTCCCTCAAAGACTGTATACACAGCATCGACAGGTGATTGGCTGTTGACTGAACATGTGACTCTCCTTGGTCCGGTTTGACATTAGGTGATGAAAACTTCCTGCAGTTTCATCCTCTGTGTGTGTGTCTGTGCACAGTGTGTTGCAGCTTATTCCTCAGTTCAGTGCAGAGTGCGATGACTCCAGTGGAGTTCCCATGGAGCTGCCCGTCAAGGCGGGACTTGCCATACTGCAGGTCGGTCATCACCTCACAAACTTTAATCAGATCTCTAGTTATTGGATGTTTGATTTCTCAAAGGAGACATATTTGCTCATATGTCTCCTTAATCTCCATTATTTTACGACCTGTCAATGATTTGATAGAAACAGGTTCAATTCTAATTAAACATTTTAATTTAGTCCATGTAGTGGATTCAGAACTTCTTTGATTCTCTGTTAGGCTCTGAGTTCTCCTGGCAAGCTGCTGATCTTCCACACGGCCTCTCTGATAGAGATGGGACACAGCTCGTCCTCAGGGTTCTTTGGCTCCAACAAACCAAAGGTGCATACAACACACACACCTACAGTATGAGGTATAATGTTTATATATAAGTAAAAAGGGAGGACATGACTGCTTCCCCAAAGTGAAGCCAAAGCCTCTCTTTCATCTTAATTCCCTTCTCGTTGGTTTTTCTCAGTCCATCTTTCAGCCGTCAGAGCCGGCCGTCTCATTGGCCAAGGAGTGTGTCCGTCAGGGCTGCGGCGTTCACCTGTTCGTCCTCTCCCAGCAAGACGTGGGCGGGGCCTGGCCAGGGCACATTCCATATCTCAGCGGGGGAGCTCTGCACACGTACAGCCACCTCCAGGTAGATCAGCATCTCCTCAGGTTTAACTGGGATTCACTATTCTGCCAAATGTGGGATGAGAAGATTGATTCCTAACCCTAATATCAGACTGCTGAATTTGAGACTACAGCTAGTTAGCCTAGCTACCGAATCAACTTGAGAGGTGCTAGTAGTTTGGTTTTATTATCATTGCACAGCACCTATCTTCATGTCCTAAACTAATCTAAGATAACCAGTTGCTCTTAATCCAAGTTCTGGCAAAGAAGTGAATAAGCATATATCCTAAAATAATTCCACTATATTCCTTTTAAGTACAAATAAATACTGGCTCGAGCTTCACAAATATCCTCCACTGCTTATTACATGATGGAATCAACGCACAGTCCTCCTGGCGTCACTTTGAATGTGGATGACGTGTTTGTGTTTATTTGTTTACTTTTCACCACAGGGAGAATTGGACAGAGAGCGTTTCACCTCGGATCTGAAGAGGACTGCAGAGACGCACACCGGCTACAAGGCGGAGCTCAGGATTTTCGTCAGCAAAGGTGAGAGAGATTTGTTTGTTTGTTTGTATCCAAGATTACAAACAAAACAAAAAAACACCATTTGTCCCCGTCCCACCAGATTTACGTGTGTCCGGCTGTTATGGGCTGTTTCTCCCTGGACCTGCCCCGAGCCAGGTGGTCATGGCAAGTCTCGACCAGTGGACCACGCTGGCTGTGGAGCTCTCCCACACCAGAGGTCTGGATGAGAAGAGAGGTGTAGCCATACAGGTGGGCGAATGTTCATGTTCATCAGAAATCAGTCACTTATTATTTAATCTCAGTCTGAAGTTATTAAAAAAGTTATTAAGTTATTAAAAAACAGAGTTTATCGCCAATATTCAGCAGGAAACTTTAAAAATATGAAGAATTCTAAACAGAGTTCAGTGGACCTTGTTTTTTCTCTACATGAAAACCATTCAGACACAGAGCCCAATAGAATTAGTCCTCATGTGAGGCTGCAGGGGGCGCTGTTGCTCAGACAAAGTTTCCTAGTGTTGCTTTAATTGCATTAGTAGAGAATTTCCAGAATTTTTTGTTATTGGTCCTTATTAAAAAAACTGAATAATTCACAGACTAAAGCAATCAATCACACAGTTTGAGCTTCCATTCAATTTAAGTCAATCTCTATTTTAAACATAACCCTCCTCTGTCCTCCTCTCGGGTCCCAGACTGTTTTGTCCTACAGCACCAGGACAGGAGACAGAAGGACCAGGGTCCACACTCTGACCCTGCGATGCTCACCTCACCTTCAGGACGCTTTCCGCAACTTCCAGGCCCAAACACTCCTCACCTTCTACTGCAAGAAGAGTAAGGCACCTGCACCGTAGATCAGTAGTAACTCTATTCTATACAAATATAATTTATCATGATATCTGTTCTGAAACACTCTCATTAAATGCATATTCATGTTTTTATCCTGCTTTACTTTGATTCAATATTTGTCCCGTTGAATTTGAAATGTCTGACTTTTTGAATCAACACTGTAGATTAACATGTGGCCTGATGTGTCTGTGCAGTGTACTGTGCAGTGTTAGAGCGCCCTCTACAGGAGCTGAGGGAGGAGCTTCAGACCGAGGTGACGGAAGCTCTGGCATCGTATCGCAAACACTGCTCCTCTGCCTCGGTGTCGACTGGACAGGTGAGGTTTGGATCCTGAGAAAATACACAACAGAGTTTTAATTTCCTGCAGAAGCTTTCCACTTGTATTTTAGGAAACGCCTGAAGGGTTTAAATGCTGTTTCAGTTATTGTAGAGAAAGAAGGAGTTAATTTTCAGATCTACACCTCTAATGTTTTCAAAATCTTAACTTTTAGCATAAAAACAACAATGGCAGAAGATTGTTTAAATCTTTTTCCCTCTGTACTCTTGTGTGTGTGTGTGTGTGTGTGTGTGTGTGTGTGTTTGTGTACTGTAGCTGGTCCTACCTCAGTATCTGCGAGCTCTTCCCGTTTACATCAATAGTCTGAGGAAGAGTGAGGTGCTGCTGCCGGGCCTGAGAAACTCCATCCACCAGCGGCTGCAGCAGCGCTGCCAGGTGCTCGCCATGGACACAAGCGGCACTGTCACTCACTTCTATCCTCTGCTGCTGCCTCTGGTCAGTACGACCAACACAGGAGTTCGTCTTGTTGACAGTGTTGTTGAGTTTAATATGTCAGATTACTTTTAGTTACACTCTCCTTCTCTCCTGCAGCCGCTGTCAGCTGAGGACTCCATCCCTCCGAACCAGGATCAGGCGCTGCGCTGCCGGGCCCTCAGCCTGGAGCCCCGGGGGCTGTACTTGGTCCACGCACCCCTCACTCTGCTGCTCTGGGTGGGCACCCAGGTCCCAGCAAGCACCCTGGTCGAGCTCTTCAACACCAGCTGCTTCTCCGCCCTGTCCTCAGGAGAAGTGAGTGATGGAGCCTAACCCCTGATCTGACGTTGTGTGTCTACGGTACCTGTAGATGATGGATTATTAACCTTCAATTTCCACAAGGAAAGTGTAAAATTTCCAAATAATTCCTTCTAATAAACTGCAACAGCTGAAAGTTCCCAGTCACTAGTTTTCACTAGAATCAGTCACATCAGTAGATGCTGGTTTCTGGTGGTGAGAGGAAACAGCTGGTAAAAGTCACCAATGGACAGTTTTGTGAAGTAAGAGGGAATGTTATTGTTAATCATCAGTTTCTGATTGTGTGTTTGTGTTTCCTCCCTCAGACCAAGCTGCCTGTCCTGGAAAACCCTCTGTCCGTTAGTGTCAGGTCCCTCGTGGACACTCTGAACTCTCTGGTGCCCTGCGCCCGCAAGGTGAGACACTGGACTGCAGCTTTCAACAACAAGCAACCTCTGTGACCTTGAATTACAATTAACAGTGATGATGATGATGATGATGATGATGATGATGATGATGATGATGATGATGATGATGATGATGCCACTGCTTGAAGTCACTGATGGGTTTGTATTGCTCTGCCTCAGCTGAGGGTGGTGAAGCAAGGGGACACCTGCGAGGAGGCTCTGCAGCGCCACCTGGTGGAGGACAAGAGTCCCAACGGAGGAGCGTCCTACGCAGACTTCCTGTACCATCTGCACATCAACTCTGTGCGGATGCTGCAGTGACACACTCAATCACAGGAGGACACATAGACTTATATATTATTTATATATATATTTATTATCACTGCTGTGAAGAGCTGGACAGGAAGCGGTGTCACAGACATATCAGCGTTTATGTTTGAAACATTTTTATTCGACATATTTTTGTTTGTATTTATAATTATGTATAATAAAGTTTAACTGCAAAATATCAAACCTCGGTTACATTTCTTTGTCACGAGGGTTTGATGACAACATTCATAAATATAAATATTTTAAAATATTTTACAGACATGACGTGTGTGACGGTTTCTGTGATGAACACGACCTTCTGAAAATGTCATGATGTTCATTTATTCCAGCGTCTCTACACATCTTGTGTGTGTGTATGTGTGTGTGTGTGTGTGATGCCTACAGTTGCATAAATAAAGGTTAATTGAAACTAGAAATAAGTTTTGAATGTTTTTTTAAATCCAGTGCACTTCAGAAGGGAATTTCTTCCGACAGCAGTTTCCTCAACTTGATGACCACTCAGCCTTGACATCTATGTCAATCAATGGTAATTATATAACTGAATATTTGGCAAACACGGTTCTCATACCGGGAGTTGAACCCTGGCCTTGGTGAAAACCATGAATCCTAACCCCACCTGACCATATGAGACTGCATCAGCCTTCAGTTTGTTATGGATTATGTTTATTTGGGGATATTTTCTTTCATGTTCTCTTATTATAATTTGTTTTCTTTTTTACTTTATGTATTGTTTTATTCCAATGTAAATTGAAATGTACTTTGTAGCCTTGTTTAGTTAAGTGACACAGAAATACACGTTTTATAATCATAATGATGGTAATAAAAATAATAATGATAATAATAATAATAATAATGATATTAATAATAATACATGTCTCTTCACAGCTTTGCCAACCGAGTCTATCGCTGTGAGCTTTGAATTATCAATGTCTTTCTAAAATGAATTGTCAACACGCACCGACCAGCTCTCTCATATTTGCCCCTAATAGGAGAAAAGGCAGCTGGGGGGGTGTGTTCCAGCACGTTACCCGCGCTTTGCCGAGTCCCTGTTTGTCCACCAGGAGGCGCCAGTCAGCGAGGCTCCACACGGTTAGTCAAGTGGGATGAGCTCAGCAGCACAGGACGAGACAAGGGACGATGTATCCGCCTTCAGAACAAAGTACCAGTTTGTCAATGAGTAGTTTTCATTCTGTGGAACCACGTGGAGACCATGTGATCCAGAGTTCAGCCTGAAAGGGGATTTAATATAAAGTTTATTAAATTCAAAATTCAAGGATTCAGGTCATTTGTCACGTGCTCATATTTCTCTCTGTGCACATGTGTAGACAGGCTCTTATAGGATCAGTGTAACATTTAGCCTAGAAGGAAAAGATGTTTAGTTTTGATGTTGTTGTAGTTTACTGGTTTAATTAAGTTTAGTTTAAGTTTGAATCCATTAGTTTGGCTTTATAAAGGGATAGTTCACCCAAATATCATTATCTACTCACCACTTTGCTGATGGCGAGGAGGGGGGGGGGGGGGGTGAAGTATGTGAGTCCGCTGGGATCCAAAAGTGTTTTGTGGACTCAAACACTTCACCCCCCCCCCCCCCACACCAACACACACACACATCTCTCCATCGATAGTTGAACCATCTCTTTAATGTGAAAACTGCGTTTTATTGTGAAAGTCATAGACAGAATTGGCTGTACTGACGTCACGCAGCTTGACTTGCGTTGAAAGCGAGAGAGCTAGAGAGAGAAAGAGAGAGAGAGAGTGTGTGTATGTGTGTGAGAGGGAGAGCTAGAGACACAGTCACCCTCACCCTCCTCGTGCTCTCTCACTCTTCACCACTCAGACCTGCTGATGGGCGGGGCTTCACTCTGAAACACAACCTCCTGTATTCTGGCTTTTCATTTTCCTCTGAGCTCAACCAGAGAGAGAGACAGAGCGAGAGAGAGAGAGAGAGAGAGAGAGAGATACAGAGGGACAGAGAGAGACAGAAAGAGACACAGACAGAGAGAGACAGACACAGAGAGAGAGACAGAGAGAGAGAGAGAGAGAGAAATGGCCGTAACAACCTGCACGCGTTTTACAGACGAGTTTCAGCTGTACGAGGAGCTGGGCAAGTGAGTAACCAGCTGTTGTTGTTGTTGTTTACATGTTTGTTGTGTGTTGCAGAGCTGTTCTGGTGTCGGTAGGAAGTCTGGTGTACAGAGGCAGTGCAGAGCTGAAGCCACTGTGTGGTGAAGAGAGAGAGAGAGAGAGAGAGAGAGAGAGAGAGAGAGAGAGAGAGAGAGAGAGAGAGAGAGAGAGAGAGAGAGAGAGAGAGAGAGAGAGAGAGAGAGAGAGAGAGAGAGTTTGTGTGTGATGCTTTTTCGGGATGACAGCTCTCAAAATACTCTCTCCCTCTCTTCCTCTCTCTCTCTCGCTCTCTCTATCCCTCTTTCCCTCACTCACACACACACACACATACACACACACACACTCTGTCTCTCTCTCCCTCTCTCACTCTCTCTCCCTTCCTCACTCACACACACGCACACACTCTGTCTCTCTCTCTTTCTCACTCACACACACACACACACACACACACACACACACACACTCTCTCTCTCAATCACTCAGAGCTGGGAGTCAATTTAAAGTTACAGAATAAATTGAATTATCATTTTTGATCTTATCATCAAATCTGTAAATAGCTACCAGAGATGCTGCTGTGGTGTCGCAGGAGACAGATTTTTTTTTTTAATTGAACATCTTCAGTCACTGCTCATGATAATATAACTACTGTTCAACTAAACCTCAGACAAACTGGGTTCATTAATCCATTTAAAAGTCCATTTGTCCCATAGGAGATGGATGCAGAGGTCGTCCAGGTCACTGGAGCTTCAGAGCTACTTCATTATTAGTTCAGGGCCTGAGGAGGAGGAGGAGGGGTCCGTTAAGAACCCCCTCCTCATCAGGGGTACAGTGGTTACGCTGTATCTCACTGGTTAATCACTGGTTAATCACTGGTTATTCACTGACAGCTGGATCGGCCCCCTGCTGCTCAGAGAACGAGCTCATCGGGTTTGAATGAGTCATGTGATGTGGTTGAAACGACCTCAGCACCGACACTGTGCCGGCTCTGCCTCCGAATGAAGTCACCGACTCAACATGGCCAGCAGCCGTAGGTCTTATCGTACTCTTTGAACAGGGAGGTGAAGACGCCTCGTCCCCAGCTTCCTGCTTCCCTCCCTCCCATAAGTAATACACATTTTTAGCAGCAAAGTCCAAAATATCCCAAAGCCGGTGAGACGTCACGCTCCAGCTCCAGCTCTTTATTAAAAAGTCAGTTTGTGAATAACGCAGCAGATCGAATGTGGAGGTCTCGCTGGGTTTGGTATAAATCTGAGCTTCTTCACGATACAGTCGAAAGCTGTGTGTGTGTGTGTTTGTGTGTGTGTGTGTGTGTGTCTGCCCTGCACTGCAAAGCATCTTTCTCATTGAGCAGTCTTGTTATTCATGCAGTCCCAGGAAGCTGCAGGAGGGAAGAGCCTCCTCATGATAACTCTACCTTTGCACATCCACTGTCTGAGGAGAGCGAGCTGTTACCTGTGCTCTCGGCTGGTGTCACTTTCTCATCAAGGCTTTTAAACCAGCAGGTCCACCTTAAAAACTAGAGCCAGGTCAACATGGATGTTTGGGGCCTGACTTTTAGGCAATACAAAATGTCTGGTTCCAATATATTGACCAATATATACCGTATATATGCATACAATTTTTATTATTCCTAAAATGTGTGTCAGACTCTTAGGATAAAAACGTGTATTTGAAGTTTGATTTCATTTTACAGTTTAGTTATGACATAATTATGCGGTTGGGAAGGAACTCATTGAACTCATTTAGGTGTGGATCAGGATCCGGGGCCAGATCCAGAATTAGTTTTTCACTTTGAGATTTGTCAGTTTTTTCAGTATTTTCCTCGATTTCCGAAAGAACAATTAATGGAACTTGATGAAAACAAATTCTGCCATGTTTAGAGGACAGATATTTATCAGTGTGGATCTAGTGAACATCTCTTTATCAGACAGACTTTATTAAAATCACCTCAGCAGCTGAAGTAAACACTCGTCTTTTAAAATGTCTTTAAATCCCCTCTGCCACGAGAATTCAAATTTTTTTATATCCAGCCTCCCATGATTTACCTGAGAATGAACATTTGTCCACATCATAGTTTTAATGAGATCATCATTTGAATTCCACATAATAAATCCTATTACAAATATGCAGTGACTCATTTCTAAGAACATTAATATGAACAGTCACAGCTTTGAATGTCACAGTTACTCACAAGTCAGTTTCTGTCACAACAGCTCAGTCGCTATTAAGAGTTATTAAAACCACGGTTCCTCCTTTTATGTTTATGAAATCACTCCTTGTGTCATTTACACTTCAGAGTTTAAAGTTTAAATGTTCGTCAGCCTCCTGCATCACGTGACACTGCAACAGAACACCAGACGTGTCCACTTACAAAACCCTGGACTGTCCGAGGCACCTTTTAGTTTTTCCTTTTCATTTGAATCTCTCCACGTTCACTGTCCGGGTTTCAAACCAGACTTTTTAATTCATGACCCGTCACCTTATTTAACTTAGAATGTGCGTTAAAGCATATTTAGCTCCAGCGATAGAGACTCACCTCACAGTGTGTGAACTCTCCAGGCACAGCTGTGGAGTTTGGTGTCGGTAACATTTGTGTTTGTTTGTGTGCATGTGTGGCTGCTGTCGCCCATTAAGCACTTATACACACAATCAGAATCAGAAAGTATTTTTTGCCAAGTAGGTTTACACCTACAAGGAATTTGCTCTGGTTATTGGTGCATAAAATGAACATAGAAACATAAAAACATAAAACACAACACACATAAAAAAAGCAATAAAAAGAAACAATATATATTTACTCACTATTTACTTCTTATTTACTCCCTTTTTCTAATATTTATACAAAGTAACATTTATTTAGACAAACATATCTAAATAAAATATATATATAATAGATAAAAGATATAAAAAGTGAAGTAAAAAGTGAAATGCTAGATGCAAGACAGTGAACAGTGTCAGATTGCGATATGCAATGTAATGCAGTATAATATAATATAATGTGTTAAGAGTCAGGTGGGGGTCCCGGGCCTTGTTGATAAGGCCAACTGCAGCCAGGAAGAAGCTGGTCTTGGGGCGGACACAACTCTGGCTTTTCTGGTTGTTGTTGATCCTGAGATTTCAAACCCACCTCAGCTCCCTGTGGGTTGTGTCAGTGCTGAACTTCACTGGGACCTCTACTGGTTTTTTTCTGTCTGCACATTAACATTTCTCTGCGGCCTGTTAAATGTGGGAATGTCGTGCCTCGTCGTTCTGTGTGGAACCTGGAATAGTTGGACCTTGTTGTTCCTCTGTGCCGGCAGCGGGATGTTGTGTCACTTCTCTGATTCTCCAGCGTCCTTGTACCTAAAATCACACTCAGAGAAAAAGGCAGCGGGACCCGGGATCCTCTCAGAAACGCCACCGCAGAGGAATCTCTGAGTTAAGGCGGCTTCAGTCTGAGGTCAGCTGGTTTTGTAACTCCCACCTTTGACCCTGACCTTGTTGGTTGTCAGTAAAAGTCTCGGTGTGGAGGCAGACCAGTGGCACCAGTCGACCTTTCACCGTCAGCCCTGTCAGTAGCACTGGGGCAGATCTATGGTCACAGGAGAACCAGCAGATATCATGTCATCCAGGACATTGGGCCTTGTTTTTGAGCGTACGGCCGTTTTACTAATGCTGCGTTTGTGTAGGAGCTCATTTTACACGGCTCGCCTCACACGCCACACACGTGTGCATGTTAAAATGCGCTGACTGTGCGTGGAAGACCTCCTGGGAGCCTATTAGGCAGACAAACCGTGGCAGCGTAGTCTTTTAATAAAGCCTGTTACAGTTCATATGTGAGAAAGTGACACTGGGTCTCATTCTGCGCTGGGACCAGAAAAAACCGCTTCCTGTGCAGAAAATGTGATGCTGAAGACACATTTCTCTTAAACGATGATGAACAACTTCATGAGAGGAACACCACCTCATCACTAACACTCCAAACCAATGTCCTTTCTGTGTTTTCCAGGGGAGCCTTCTCGGTGGTGCGCAGATGTGTGAAGCTGTGCACAGGACAGGAGAATGCCGCCAAAATAATCAACACCAAAAAGTTATCAGCCAGAGGTAAGAACATCCACGTTCCAGGATCTGTCACCACACACGCTGCTCATCACGCTCTGGAGACAGAGGCTGGAGGCGCTGTGGGTCCCATTCCTTCACATCTGGTACAAATTATCCCTTGAACTCTACGATGAACTGATTAGGTTTTGGAGGTCGAAGGCCAAGGTCACTGTGACCTCACGGAGCACATAGTTTTCCTTTTGAACACGATATGTCCTGAATGCTTTGAGGGAATCCTTTCACATAGGTCACACATGTTCACTTGGACTCAAGGATTAATTGATTTGATTTTGGTAACCAAAAGTCAAGGTCACTCTGACCTTTTAAAAAAAGTTTTTGGTCATGTGAACGCATCATTTCACAAACAACTGGAGGAAATTTCCTCAAATTTGGCACAAATGTTAACTCGGCCTGGAAGATGAATTCATAAGATTATGGTGGTCAAAGGTCAAAGGTCACGGTCGCCTCATAAAACATGTTTCTAGCCTCTCGAAGAGGATGCCTCAAGAAGACCTTACGGGGATTTTCACAAAAGTTTAACCAGTGGACTCAAAGATTAACTGATAAGATTTCAAAGGTCAAAGGTCAAAGGTCACCGTGACCTCATGAGGCTGGAAAGAAAGGTTTGTAAAAACGTTGTACACGTTGGTGGAGACATACACCTGCAGGACAGTTGTTCTAGTTCCATTTGCCCCCGGTGATTTGCAAAATCGGGCCTCAAACTTAAAAAATATATAGCTGCTTTTCTCTGCTGTGGAACAAGAGTGAGAACTAATAGAACAACGTGTAACTGGACCAGAATGAGTCATTCCTTCATGGTGTCTCTGTCCCAGTGGTCACCTCCCCATCTGCAGTGTAGACGGTTATATAAGTGATATCTAACAGCAGCTCCCTCTCAGATGGTGCTGCGTAGGACACTTTTATCTTTTTAGAGAAAAGTTCACCTCTGTTCAACCCCTTTCCACCGGTCAAGGAACCCACTGACATCTGGCTGTTACCCACAATGTAAATGACAACATTTGACAAACATTCTGTGGCCCCCGGACCCCGGGTGATTTTCCTCTCTGGCCCACTTGCTGTGGAAGTTGAATAGCTGTACTTAAACAGTTAAAGGCTGAATGTCGGGGCCACAGACTCGGGTCAGTCCAGCACCAGCATGGTCACTCTTAACTCCACCACTTGCTCAGTGTAAATCTCCTGCTGCCTCGTAACTGGAGACCCACTGCCGGGGGGGGCCCTGCCAGGTGGCACCACACTGACACACACACTCACACACACACACACACACGCATGGCCACTGCTGGTGTGTGTGGAAATGTTGAGTGTGGTGAAACAGGCATTTTAACAGGCGTCATCTGAACGTCTTGTTACATCTGATTGTCTCTCAGAGAGTTTGTCTCAATTAGGAGCTCAGGACTAGTTAGTGTCTTGAGTCAAAAGTTTTTTACTAAAGAACTAGAATATAATTCAGTGGAGCACAAACCTCTTAAATTCAATAAAGATGCAAATTCCACACACGTACAGATAGCAGTCCTCTTCATATACCAGATTTTTAAAAAACATCCTTGAATCATTGGGGAAAACTTCTCAATCTCGCAATGTTAAAGAAACTTCTCTTCCTGGATCCAAACCCAAGGTTAATGGGCTCTTCTCCTTCATCCCAGTGTTTACTTACAATAATTTAGGCTGATGAAGCTGAGAAGGCCGAGAGGATTCACTGATTCCATTTAGGACAATGTGCAGATTCTATTTCCTCTCAACCGATGGATTTTTGAAAAGACTTCTGAGTCTGTGTGATCTTCTCTTCTTCAGAGCGCAGACACTTGGAAACAGTGAAGTGCCGATGAATAAATTAGATGATGTTGTGATGCAGTCTTGGCTTTAAGTTTCAGCTCAGCCTTTCCAGATAAGTGAGACATTAGATGACTATTGCATCTGTAAGAAAATCAAAAAAACAAATTTGTTTTCAAGGTTTTTAAACCACCAAGAAGTTTTTATATGATTCCTCAAATTGATTTGTTGACGTGGCATTTTCAGTTTTAACTTGTCTTTGTGTGTCCAAAAATATTTTCAGAAAGCTCGGAAAATGTAAAATAACCCAAAATGATATCTGTATTTTTCCTTAATATCAAAACAAATTAATTAAATATAAAACGAGATGGTAAACGACCATTTGTTAAATCTAATTGGTTATTAAACAGTTAGTTATGTCACTCTTGTCATATTGTGATGATATAACTGAGCCTATTAATGAGATTAAATCCATTCCAGATTATCCTGCAGGAGGTTAAACAGTTAAACCCAGTGATTGGCTTAATGGGACTACACACACACACACACACACACACACACACACACACACACAGTGAATAAATAATCCAGCTGTAGGTTGTGCTGTCACTGGACCTATACATTTCACTCATCCATATTTCTGAGCTCCAACACTTGATAGCAGGACTGATCTGACCTGACTGGGTGGTGCCAGGCCGGTGCTGTGCTCCTTACTAATGGATGAGCCGTGTTCTATGAAACAACCGAGCGGGCAGAGCCGCCGCTGCTGCTGCATACTACTTCTACTCCAGCTCCTATTTATAGCTCCATGACCTATCTAACATGGGCCGCTGCAGCCAGGTTTTAATGGCAGTCATCATGACTTGCCGCTTGACTTTTGGAGTTGGGATTCGGCTCAGGTGGGCTCGGTGCTGTGGTTTCTCTCGGCGTGCAGGTAAAGGTCGCCGGGTGTCGAAGCCCCGGTTGAAGCAACTTAAGAGGAGCGTTTGTTTTCGAGCTGGCAGATGGAGATGGTAGCTGAGAGGAGGGAGGGGTCATGTGAGAGAAGGCACCCCAGGCACTTGGCAGCTGAGGGCCATGCGCCAGTACGCCTACATGCCTTTAGCATGGGACTCTCATCTGACTCTCTCGCTGACACACACACACACACACGCACACACACACACACACACACACACAGAGCACACACACACACACACACACACACACACACACTCAGATACAGATATTCAGACAGTCACAGCAGAGGAGCTGAGACTGTGATGCAGTTAGTCAACGACAAAGTGAATCTACTGGTTATAAAAAAGTAACGACTAGACTGGTTTCCTCTTTACTGTGGGCTACTGGAAACCATGAACAATGGTCATTGACTATGTCCAATATTCTGATTCACATTTACATACTATTTCTAACAGTATTTCTAATAGAATATTCCCTTCATATTCCTGTATTCCTACATGTTACAGAGCAGAGTCTGATTATGAAAACATTATGTCCACTACGTCTGATGTTACTGCCACAGTTTCAAACCTCAACTTGAAATGGTTTCATGCATGAAGCTGCAAAAGTTTAATTTCCACATTATTTTTCCGTCTGGTTTGAACTTGAACCTACAGGACATGTGTCGTCCAGCTGTTGGTATCTGTGGTGTGTCAATGAAGAAGATAATAACATAACGTGATTAAGACGTAAACATACCAGTTGTTATTTTATTTTGGTAATGGTTTTAGATGGTAGATAATCGGACCAGTTTGGGTCCATTATAATCCTCATGATGCTCCTCTGGGCGTTGGCTGATCTACATTGAACATCTGGCCACGATCCTGAAGTGGGAGGGGTTTTAGTATCATGACTCTTGGAGTAATGAGGAGGAGCCACAGTGAGGTGACAGATTGAAAACACACTATAACACACAGGACCGGCACACACAACCAGGCTGCTCCACTGTGTGCAACAACTCACAACCGACTCAGCCCCTCCAGCAGCCGCCAAACGGTTAATGCCGATCCAACGCATGTCAACAGGAAATGTAGGGCAGGTCTAATGGGCAAGGCTCCCGGCCAATCACAGAGCTTGTTTATTGGCATCGATCTCTGGACAGGGGATGCCAGAGGATGCTGTGTGGTCTCGTAATTCACCATGACAGAGTGGTTTTGTGTGTGTGTGTGTGTGTGTGTGTGTGTGTGTGTGTGTGATTGTGTGAGTCTGTGAGTGTTTGAGTGTGTGTGTGTGTCTGATATTAACCTGCAATGCAGAGGCAGTCATCTGACCGGCTTGAGTCAGCTTTGTGTCAAATTCAAATAACCAGGACAGATGTGGTCACCTCAGTCCATGTGTGCATCATTAAAAACAAACCATTTCAATATATCCTGATACATTTCTAATCCATATTTGTCTCTCTACATATACAAAGGTGACTTGTGTATTAAAAGTACGAGCAGCATTTCCTTTTATGTGACTTCCATGACCTGCAGAAGCTCTTTATCTCACAATAGCCGTTTTCAGACATGTTCTCGAGAGGGTCTGTGGAGACATCCCTCTATCCATCCATCCATCCATCCCTCAATCCCTCCATCCCTCCATCCTTCCAACCCTCCAACCCTCCAACCCTCCATCCCTCCAACCCTCCATCCCTCCATCCCTCCATCCCTCCATCCCTCCATCCCTCCATCCCTGCAACCCTCCATCCCTCCATCCTTCCAACCCTCCAACCCTCCAACCCTCCAACCCTCCAACCTCCATCCCTCCATCCCTCCAACCCTCCATCCCTCCATCCCTCCAACCCTCCATCCCTCCATCCCTCCAACCCTCCATCCTTCCAACCCTCCAACCCTCCAACCCTCCATTCCTCCAACCCTCCATCCCTCCATCCCTCCAACCCTCCAACCCTCCAACCCTCCAACCCTCCATCCCTCCAACCCTCCAACCCTCCATCCCTCCAACCCTCAATCTCTCCATCCCTCCCTCCATCCATCCATCCATCCCTCCAACTACTAACCCATTTTCATTCTCAGCATTTGACCCTCAGCGTTCAGAGCTGCAGCAGTGGGAACATCAAATAAAACAATGATCCCATAAAAACACTGTCTTTAAAATTCATCCTCTACCATCACTGCCCCCCCGGTCCTCACAGGACCTTGTGTGGATGCTCTGCCGTTGTCAGGTCATCTGTTTTCCATGCTGTTGGCTTCGGGCTTACCTGCCAGTGATCCAGCCGGATGAAGCTGAGCAGCCACTTTCAGGCTCTGTATCTTATCTTCAGTCATCTCCAGCTGTAAATCCCAAAAGGTTTTCAGATCCCAAAGGATTTTAAGACGAGGTGAACCCCGGCTGTGCGCTCACATCGGATTCTAAGCACTTCATGCTGACTTTACACCTGAGGGCCAGGCGGAGAAAGCCTGCAAATGATCTGGGCTTCAGCTTCAGATTGATAAAGAATGAAGACCGTCAGTTTCCTCCTCGGATGTTTTTGATCAAATCAACTAATGGTTTGTACCGTTACATCTGTGATTTCCACTCCAGCCTGTACTCACACAAAGACGTGTCGATAACAAAGGCTCAGTGTGGCCAGCTGGTAGACTAAGCCACGAGGAACCACGGCGCTTACCCCGAGCCAATTCGGTACTTGCAGAGGGATGTCGGCAGATGCCAGCGACAGAATGAAATGTGACGCTTGATGCTAATGACACGTTTTACACCGACTGACATTGTAGTGCGATGGATCATCAGCATCCTGCAGTGAAAACATGGCAGAGCTTTGTGAGGTCACTAAAATAAATGATCCTTCACGGGCAGCAGATTCCCTCACACTCCTCGGTGGATTCCTGAAGCCACTGAACTCTAACTCCATCGAGAGGAGAGCCCGGCGGATTTATCGGTTGGCTGCTGAAAACGAGCCGATGTGAGACTTTCACCGATCTCAGCCAAGACGTCCTCCGTTCGCCGGGAAGGGTCGACATCCCGACTATCACACAAGTCCAAAGTTTCTCCACATGGAACTCAAACAGTGATGATGTATGAAGGGGTTTTAGGTGCAGATGACATTTTGGCTTATTTCTATTTATAATAAATTCAAAAGCTGACAGCTGAGGCCTTTCGGTCAACGCCTGCTCAAACGTGAACGCCACCAAATCTTGTTCTTCACTGACAGATTCATGAAGAATCTTTTCAGAGATGAGCCTTTCAAGTACATATTGGTATTTGCCCCGAGATTCACACTTGTACCGTGCAATATAAGATATACAGAGAAGGTGTGATTTATTTTAACATTATAGTAAAACACAGAATTCTATAAATGTTAAATATTTGTTTTTATACGTTGTTTTTGATAATAAAGTTCATGGTTAAATATCAAATCTTTCTTTGTCATGAGGGATTGATCACAGAATCTAAGAAATCCTTTGGCAATTTTATCTTTCAATATTCGTAACGTCTGATGTGTAGAGAAACAGTTAACTTTTAAAACACCTTCAGTGTGTTTGTTGATAAACTCTTATAAACCCCAAAATGAAAAACTGAAGTAAGTGAGCGGTCGTTGGAACAACAGCAAAAAAGAAGACGACAGCCAGGCTCGTTGTTAATCGTCCTTCTCGTTTCTTTCCTCCTCCCTTCCTCCTCTGTCCCCCGCTTCAGCTCTCCTCCACCCCTCCACCCCTCCCTCCGCCTCGCTCCTCTCATCTTCTAAGACTATAATCACTGGGCTTACGCTTCACTGTCAGCTCCTCGGTGCCAGCGTGAGGGTGTGCGCCTGCGTTCCTGCACGCACGCTGGATGTGTGCGTGTTTTCTAATCCCATGCAACTTGGGTGAACACATGCATCTTCACATGTTCCACAGGCAGACACATACAGGGTGGTCGAACCCCCCCCAGTGTGTGTCTGTGTGTGTCTTTGTGTGTATCTGTGCGAGCTAAGATTGCGACTCTCACTCCGAGTGAATATGATAATTGTGTTGTTTGTATAATCAGTTTATTTCTGGTTGGAGCAGATTGTAACATTCAGATTTTGGGGGTCTGTATATTACCGGCTGTTATTGAAGACGCCAGCAGAATCCAGGAAGGATCAACATTTATAAATATTTAGTTAGAAGTTTAGTTTTGTTTGTTTGTTTGTCTCGTGTTAGAGGAGAATGTGACGTCATTTAGTCGCATGGATGCAAACAATGCAGGTTTCAAACTGTAAAGAAAATCACATTTGTAAATGGTTTAATTTTATTTTAGTATCATCATGTACCACTATTTAGATTACTCCGGCTTTCTACTACATTTCCTCGACTTTACTCTCCAAGTCTACTTTCCTTTGATTCTTGCCTCCACGTCAACGTCCATCTGATAAATCTGTCCGTCCACCAGAGAAGACACTTTACTACACGATGTTCGTGTCAAAAACCTGGAGACGCTTCCTGTCTCACGCCCACATGTTGGATCCACACACACCCTGTTTGTAAATGAGTGGATTTTTATAATCAAACCTGTAGAGTGACGTGTTTTTCACATTTCACGAGTATCTGGTCATAAAGAAACTGTGATTTAGAAACAGCTCCTCATTATCTCTCTCTCTCTTGTCTTCTCTTGTCTTCTCTGTCTCTCTCCCCCCCCCCCAGATCACCAGAAGCTGGAGCGAGAGGCTCGGATTTGTCGCCTGTTGAAACATCCAAACATCGGTGAGGAGACGTCTTCATGGTTCTGCTCCTCTCACCAGCAGATTCACATACGTTCTGTTTTTTAATCCCAAAATATGTCAAATTTAAAAAAAAGATAATAATTGCAAGTATATTGCAATACAAGTAGGGAAAAATTATGAAACATTTTAATTATAAAGTGACTGTAGAGATGATAATTAGAAAAATATACTGTGTAATACACATATTTAACTTAATATCCATCTATGAACCCTCAATTATGCAGTGTATATATATGATATATATATATATATGTCTCAATTATTATGACTCCCTGTGGTTCCCCCCCCCCCACACACTCTCACTCCCTCGTTCTCCCTCTTTCTCCCTCTCTCTCCGTCTGCTCTTTTATCCTCCTTTATGTTAAAATGCATCAGTGCTATTTAGAAATGTTCTTTAGAAACAGACGTTTATCTTTCAATCTGTTCAATCCTTCTCTTCCAGTTCGTCTTCATGACAGTATATCAGAGGAGGGCTTCCACTACCTCCTGTTTGACCTGTAAGTCATCCTCCTCTTCCTCTCTCCTCATGTCTCTCCTCTTCCTCTTGTCTTCCCCCCTTCTCATTCCTCTCCTCTCCTCTATTCTCATTTCTCTTTTCTCATTTATCTCCTCTCCTCTCCTCGATTCTCATTTCTCATTTATCTCCTCTCCTCTCCTCTTCCCTTCCTCCCTTCTCTTTTCTCTCCTCTTCCTCTCTTTTCTTTTATCTACTCTCCTCTTCTCTTCCTCTCTTTTCTTCTCTTCTCATTTCTCTCCTCTTCTCTTCTATTTTCTCTCCGCTCCTCTCCTCTACCCCTCTCCTTCTCCCTCCTCCACCTCAATTCATCACCCTTCTCTACGTATGCAATTACATAACTCTCTCCTATATTTGCCCCCCCCCCCCACCCCGCACCCCCAAACACCACCCACGCCCTCCACATCCGTCTCTCGGCAATTCCCTCTAGTTTCCATGGTAGCGATGCGATGGGGAGGGGGAGGACAGGACGATTTTGGAGGGGGGGGTGGTTGGGGGGGGTACAGCAGGAAACATGAGATGAAGAAGGAATCCTTGCTTTGATGATTTTATACCCCCACCCGCCCCCACCTTCCTCCTGCCCAAACGTCCCACTTTTATTAAACCTGTGTCTCTCTCTCTCTATGTGTGTGTGTGTGTGTGTGTGTGTGTGTGTGTGTGTGTGCGTGTGTGTGTGTGTGTGTGTGTGTGTGTGTGCGTGTGTGTGTGCGCAGGGTAACCGGAGGTGAACTGTTCGAGGACATCGTAGCCAGAGAGTATTACAGCGAGGCCGACGCCAGGTAGGAGCTTCAGTCCTGTGTCTGTCAGAGGACGTCACCTCGTCCCTCAAGCTGCTCTGTGTCCTCTGTCCTCTCCTCTATACCCCTCTCCTCTCGCTCCTCTTCCCTTTTTCTTTCCCTCCGTCTCTCCATCCTCTCCTCGAAGCTGCTCTCCTTTCTCTTGTCACCCCCTCTACCTCCTCCTCTTTTCATTGCCATACATTCACAACTCTTCTTTTTCACTCGTCCTCCGTCCGTCCGTCTCTTCTTCTTTTCACATCTATGCCACAGTGTAGTTCACCTCTCACACTGACACAGGAGACACCTTCATTTCCAATTCAGGGTTTGACCAACATGGTTTTTCAAGGCCTCAGTGGATTGGTATAAATCAGCTTTTCAGATTTGTGAAGTCTGGTGAATGTTTTCAACCATAAAAGCCCCAAACCATTTAGAGCTGAGGATGAAAAGCTGTTAAGACTCAGCTCAAATTCAAAGTGCAATGCAGGGTTCTGCCATCTTCGAGTTTTTGTAAGACTACTATATTTGTTCTAAATAAAGTTAATAGGGACTTCTGGATTTGTGGCTGTGTAAGTAAATGCCACAGTCCAAGAAATATCCACTGAAAGGTCGTTGTGCAGTGTCCGAAGTATCTGTGGATCCTTTGAGACCGATATCAACAGGTCCCAGTCTTAGTCATTCTTCCTCTGTGGGCAGAGTGTCACATCTCCCACAGAGGAACACCTTCAGCTTCCAGAGCTTCGAAACCATTCAGCAGCTCGTTGTCCAATCCCTCCGTCAGTCTCTGGCTCTTCTGAGTAAGGACAACCATTGAAGTCCATACGTTGTCAGCCATGTTTCTCCGTCTTCCTGCACCGACCCAAGTCTCCACGAGACTCGAGAGGGAGACTTCCTGTTGAGCAGAACATGTGTAATGCTGCCTCACTCTTGGAAAAGACCCCAGAATAACAATCAAAGCCTTTTGTTGTTGAAACATAGCAGATATTTAACTGTTGCAGTTGCCCCAATGTTGATCACATTGCCCTGTTGTGACTTCTGGCAAAGACGATCATTCATTTGCACCCACCCAATTATAACAGCAGGGCCCAGACTGAAACTAACAGGAAGTCCCACTTTATTTCCAGAGAAGAAACGTAGTCTCTATAGAAAGAGAAATAGATCAGGACGCTGGAAACTCTGAACCCCCGGATGCAGCAGTGATGAAAGCAGCTTCATTGAATTATTTATGTTTGTTGTGGCACCAACAAACTCTTATGGGTCAAACCTCGAGTAGTTTTCTCTTTAAATGATCCAATTACCTCAGCTGGTGCAGTTGATGCAGAGTTCACCCCTGATGCCCATGATCCCCATTACTCCAACAGCGGGAGTCCTGCCTGTTCCACCAGTGTGTTGTTTCAGACCTCACTCCCACCTCTCAGGCTGACTCATGCACACACACTCACACACTCACACACACACACACACACACACACACACACACACACACACACACACACACACACACAGACACACACACACACACAGCTCAAATTGGTGGAAGAGGAAACGGAGAAGTGATGGGTGGACAGACAAGAAACTGGAGAGAAGAGTGGGAGAGAGACGAGAGAACGACAGTTTCGTCCAATCAGCAGAGGAGTAGTGAAACTGAACAGTCGGGGAATCTCACGTCAGCCTGGATCTCCTTCCACGGCCGTTTGACTTTTATCACCTTCAGAACAATGAACTCCAAACTAAATGACATTTTATTTTAAAAAGTCTTAAATATCTTCTTACAGCTATATACAGAATGAGCTCTTTAATTTCCAGATGATGTCATGTGGTCAAAGCCCGAGAGACGCTTAATGTAGAAAATTGGACTTTACAGAGCTGGATGAAGATCGTGTAAAACAATAGATGTGGCTTCTCTACAAGACACTTCCCTCTTTAAGAAGTTATTACTGCTTCTCTTATTAAATGCACATATTGCAAAACATTTTCAGAAATTCTTTAATGTCTATATCCACACATAATGCTCCATATAATGTAGTCGTGGTCTGAGCCAGTAGCAATCTGAGTTTGTACGAAACCAACAAACTCAATCAATTTCAACAAGGGATTTTATATTAGAATAAATATGACAAAGAAAATAATTAAAGTTCCCAGTCCTGTCTGTTGGCCCAGTAACCAGAACAAATAACATAAATCAGGTGATAAGCTATCCATAGAGTTCCATTACTTATTCATACGTAAATTCCATAAATACAAGATTCATCATTTTCACGGCAGTAGTTTCTTCATACAAATCCTGTGATTGCCTCTCTGTGTCATCGTCGGGCGAAGTTGAGGTCGACACATGAGATGAAACGAGATTAGAGCTCAAACGTCTTATTTTCTCTGAGAGCAGTTGAAACGTGACGGTTTTAATATTAAATCTCTTTCATTAATCCTTCACTGGTCCTGGATCTTTCTGCTCAGCACCTCGGGGAACCTGCAGCACCGTCTTATTCACAGGATGCTCATGTCATTGCCTGATGATGCTGAGGACCTTCTGATTTATCGTGGATTAGTAACTGTCTCCAGCTCTGATATCTTTGTGTGGGCCAGTTTGAGCTTACATGTAGGTCAGGAAAGAATCCATTAAGTTACTGGTGCGGGTCTGGATCAGGGGGCGAAACCAGTAAATCACTTTGTTTTAACATTTCGGGGGATTTTCACTGATTTCCTCGACACTAATTAATGGATGTTGATGAAAAAGATATTGGGAACATTTATGGAACTGATCTCTTTGAGCGTCTTGATCGAAATATAATTGGACTTTGGTGATGCTGCCCCTCCTGTCCACCTTTTAACCCTTTCAGTGCTTAGTCCTCGCTCAGTGACACACACACACAGACACACACACACACACACACACACACACACACTTTCCTTTTCCCTCACTTCTGAATGTCAGTCATTCAGGCCACCGCTCCCCCCGATCCTCCCCTATAGACCAGTAAGAAGTGGGACTTTAATTAGCGACAGTAATTGGTCTCTGTCCCTCACACACATACACACTCAGACACACACACACACAGACACACACACTCAGGCAGGCACACAGATCACTGCGCTGCATCTCACCTCGCCGCCCGCTGTTTCAATCCACCAGAGTTCTTCTTGGTGTGCGAGTGGATGGAGGCTAAAATGAGGAGTGAATGTCACATGAAGCAGATTCCAGGAATTGAACTTGACTTCAGGAGCAGACAGGTTCAAAAGCAAAGTCACAGAGAGATGTTTCTACAGAGACATGGACCTTTTGTGTCTCCAGTAATTGAATTGTTTAAATCCTCTTCACATCCTGATACCATCGATAAATTGAATTGAGTCAATGAGTCGTGAATACGTCTTCCAGCAGTTGTCAGCCAGTGCACGCTCCTGTGTTTTTGGGGGCGTGGCTTTGACGCGTGGGCCAATGGGAGGAGGTGGGACATCTGTGGCAGGTGTGTAAGTGCTCTTGCTCAGTTTTCCAGGATTACCAACCCTCGCTTTAAAATCTCTGATGCTTTTTTTCTTGAATAGTTTAGGCTTTAGTTTTCTGATTTTACTTTGTCTCTTTTCATCCTCACGTACACTTCAGTTGTTACACATCCCCGACACCGTGGCAGGAAACTGGACTCTGAGCCGCTCTGATCCTCTTTGGTTCAAACACACTGAGCTTCAGTGTTGAGAGCGATCACAGACACAGCAGAGGAACAGACGCTGCCCTCTCTTGACCCGGGCTCTGTATTTCATTTGCCTCCCACTATCACTTCACTGGCCTGCAGAGACCAGTGGGACGATGTAGTTCAAAGTGCGGAGCAAGTCACTTCCTCACACACACACAAATGTACAAACAAAGAAGTGGAGGTGGAGCTGAATCCCATCAACACAATAAATGACGTTACCGGAATAATAATAATAAACTTTATTGTTGTAGCAGCTTTCAAAACACAGTTACGAGGTGCTTTACAAGTTAAAAGGCAAAATAGGAAAACAGTTAAAAAAGCAATTTGAAGATCATAAAGCTCTCGAGCACGGAACAGTTTTTCATTCACACGGTTTGTTTGTGCAGCTCGTTCTCCGTCAATCATCACTCACACACACAGCCGTCAGTAAGATGGTGGAGTGTAATCATTTTCTACATGTTCAAGAGCGAGCGTGTTCATATCTCTCCCTCTCTCTCTCATTCTCTCTCTCTCTCTCTCTCAGTCCTCCCACTCACTAGACGCTGTGTGGGTGAGGAAGCTGCAGGTCTCCTTGTACCATTAGTCACATATTCCACACATTATACCTGCTCATTGCACCAACGCGCACACACACACACACACACACAGACACACACACACACACACACACACACACACACACACACACACACACACACACACACACACACACACACACGGTGAGGTATGTCGATCCCTTTATAGTGAACACACCGATGTGTTAGTGATGGAAAAATAGCATCAGCCCACCAGTCTTCTATGATTCAGTCTCATCCCGTACACGAGTGTTTCTTCTCTTTCATGTCGTCTTATCGCTCTCTGCTCTTCCATCTTCCTCTTCTCTTTCACAACCTGTCACTTTATTTGAATTTCCTCGTCCTCTCCTCCTCCTCCCGTCTTCCTCTGCTCTCCTCCCCCTCCTCCTCCTCTTCCTCCTCCTCTCTCTGTGTGGTTGTGATGTTTTTTCCCGTCTGGCAGGTTGTTCTGCTCTCCTCTTTCTCCTCTTTCTCCTCTTTCTCCTCCTCTTCCTCCTCCTCCTCCTCCTCTTCCTCCTCCTCTCTCTGTGTGGTTGTGATGTTTTTTCCCGTCTGGCAGGTTGTTGCTCTCTTTTTTCTCCTCTTTCTCCTCTTTCTCCTCTTTCTCCTCCTCTTCCTCTTCCTCCTCTTCCTCCTCCTCTGTCTGTGTGGCTGTGATGTTTTTTCCCGTCTGGCAGGTTGTTGCTCTCTTTTTTCTCCTCTTTCTCCTCTTTCTCCTCTTTCTCCTCTTTCTCCTCCTCTTCCTCCTCCTCCTCTTCCTCCTCCTCTCTCTGTGTGGCTGTGATGTTTTTTCCCGTCTGGCAGGTTGTTCTGCTCTCGTCTGTCTTGTTCAAAAACCAAAAACCAAAACAAAACGTTTTTGTCTCCTCCACCTACATTCACCCTCACATCACTCGCCTTGACACCTGGATCTGCATCAATCTCCTTCTCCTCCTCTTCCTCCTCTTCCACCTATAATCCACCCTCTCCTCATCCTCCTCCCTTCTCCTCTCTCTCTCTCTGTCACTTGACCTCCTCTAATCCAACCTGACATCTTGAATTTTGTTGTGTTCACCTGACGTTGGCCGGGCTCGTCACTCCTGTTCACCTGGCATCCTGTCTCCTCCCCTCCACCCTCTTCCTTTCCATCTCCCCCCACCTCCACCCCTTTCTGTATATCCATCCCTCCCTCCCTCCCTCCCTCCACCCCCTCTCTCTGTTTTGTCTTCACAGTCACTGTATCCATCAGATTCTAGACAGTGTCCATCACATTCACCAACATGACATAGTGCACAGGGACTTGAAGGTTAGTATGTGTAGAGGAGCACCTGCATCCCTCACCTCTCCCTTCCCCCAACAACCTTTGCCTGCTTCCTTTCCTTCCTCCGTCCCTTTCCTCTGCTCCTTCCTTCCTTCCTTCCTTCTTTCCCTCCTTCCTTCTTTCTTTCCCTCCTCCTCCGTCTTGTCTGTTTTGTGTCGTTCCTGTCAGTCGATGGTCTGATGTCCGCCTCGTCTCTTGAATGCTCTTATGTTTCCTTTCTGCTTTGTTTTTCTAATGTATGATATTTTGATGTTAATTGGAGGAGCCCTGGCCGGCCTCGTCCCCCATCCCCCCCCCCCCGCCCCCCCCACTCCCTACTCCATCCGCCCTCCCACTCGTCCCCCGTTTCGCTCCTTTTACAAACAACTACATGACAAACGCCCCTGTTGCACCGGCTGACAATCAGATCAAACAACCTATGAGCCTTGTAGACAAACACACACACACACACACACACAGTCACCCCCCCACTGAGCACACAACCTTCTGCTGGTGTAATAAATATCCAGTGTTTACACATTGAAGGTATCAACCATCAATTTCTCCCACAAGGCTAATTTAAAAAGAAACTGATGTATTTATTCTGTGTTTCATTGATTTATTTTGTCCTCCCACCTCCGTCGTCTCAGGCTTTAAATCATTTTATTTAATTGTATTGATCCTGTATTTTCCAGAGAAGGTCTTTATAAAGCAGAAGCTTAATGAACAGAATCAACAGATGTGATGCATCTTCTAGTTTCATCATCAACATGCACAAATTGCCCAACTTTCCTGCTGTAGTCTCACACTGGCTCAACCACTGCATGTCGTAAAACAGCTACACACACACTGAGCTGCATGCACACCCACACACAGCAACACATTTGTGTATTAACGAGGAAGATAAAGTTGTTATAGCCTCGACCGCACATTTACAGACACGTGCTCACGTTGTGTTCGGCGATCACCCGACACACGGCTCTCGGTTTCTGGGCTGTCGATGTGAGCTGTAGTATTTATTCATCCGGAGACCTTTAGAAAGAAGTCACAGGATTCTGATTTACAGCCCTGAACTTTACAGCTCATACCACGAGTCCGTCTTACTCCTGCGCTCGCTCTCTCACTCTCGGTGTCTCCCTCCCTCTCTTCCTCTCTCCCATGTTATGATACTTCGCAGACGGGCCACACACTTGTTATTAGCTATTAACCAGAGGGTGGATTTATTTACATTTTAACAAACTCAAAAACACACAAACAATCCAGACCAACCTGGCTCTGAACTCTGACTGATGGTTTTTGACCTGGTCGGTGCACAGGAAGCAGACATGCAGGCTTTTATCCAAGCAACCAACATCCCCAACAGGTGCTTCTGTGTTTGTTTGTGTGCGTTTGTGTGTAATTATAATTCTAAAGATAACTTCTTCTCATGCTCAGATATAATCACAACTCTGTCACACACACACAAACACACACAAACACACACACACACAGACACACACACACACACACACACACACACACACCGGGAGGCTAACTGACATCAGAATGAATTACAGCTGGTTTCTGCAGAGGGAGCCGACACAATCATGGATTAAATGTGTGTAATTTGAACAATGACTCAGTCCGTCCCTCACCTCCTTCATCAACGTCCTCCCCCTCCTCTTCATCCTCTCCCTCCTCTCCCTCCTCTCTGCCACCTTCTCACACCTCTTTTCTTCTGCTGAAACATGGAGGGACGCGGTGTATCTAGAACCACCTGAAGCCAGATGAACAGGAAGAGCACGTCCTCAGATGTACTCATCTAGTGAGAGCTGTCATGTCATCCATCTTTATCTACAGTCTATGATTGTGATGTATATAGAAACCTGATTGGCTTCTTCTTCATGATCCCGGGTGCGTTGCGTAGCTGAAGGCCATAAAAGGCGAAATGGCAGTTTAGGCCTTTGAACCCTCTTGCACCGGTCATACCTCCTCCCACCTTCCTCCTCCTCCTCCCCCCCCCCCCCCCTCCCCCACCCCCCTGGCCTGTGCACGGGATCGTAACACTGCTCAGACTAACATGCGACCTCCTCGCCCCCCCCCCCCTCCCCTTGGTGTTTGCATGCAGTCATTGCATCCAGCAGATCCTGGAGGCGGTGCTTCACTGCCATCAAATGGGCGTGGTGCACCGGGACCTGAAGGTGAGTGATGGGTGGGGTTTGGGGGGGGGGATCACCTCTGTTGTCCCTTGATTGAACGTGTGATTTGTGACAGCGGGTTTTGTGGGTGTGTTATTTGTGTAGTCAGTGTGTGTGTGTATGTGTGTGTCGGATAAGTTAATGAGAACCTGTTTGTAATGTTGTTGACTTGATGTCACTTTCACAATCATATAGGGAGGAATTAGGGAGGGCTTTGGATTCTGATCCGAGGAGACAAATTGTGCTTTTTCAGTGTTTCTGTCCTCTACTGTGCAAAAGAGGTTAGAGCTGAAATGTTTAACAACCAATCAGAGTAGACTTGGCTCTATCAGGATACGGGGCCTTAAAGAGACAGGAGCTCAAACCAAGCGTTTCAGACAGAGGCTGAAAAGAGGAGCTGCAGCAACGGGACAGTTTGAGCACAGTGATGTAGTTTATTGACATTAGAGCATGTGAACATTTTCAAGTGGACATTTTGAACACAGAGTCACATGGTGCTTCAACTTGAGTCGAGAGTGCACACTTGAAACTCTGTCTTTCAGGGAAAGCGATTTAATTTGTCCTAGTGTTTTCTGAACATAAGAGCATGTAAACCTTTCAAGTAATGACATCTATTAAAATTATGAACCTGGATATGAGCAGAATACGTCTCCTTCAAAAAACAGATTTTGTGTAATACCGTCTAGCTCCACACAATAGTTGGTTGTACAATAAGAGTTCTTAACTGTCCTGGACCGGAACCTCAGCTTGGTCACTTCTTTGCACCAGGTTGTCATCAGTGCACAGACGACCCTTTTAGTTTCTTGTTGATGGATCTATTTGAAGTTGGCCCCTGGAGGATCCTTGGATGTGACCTCTGGTTCATTCAGAGAGAGACTGTGAAATGAGGCTTTTGATTAACAGTTTGCTTTCATGGCCTCGACAGATCATTTAATGACCCTCAGTGCTTCAGCAGCCGTCAATTAGCTCGGGATGTTGTGTCATCTGTTTGTATTGGCTGATGGTGACATTAGGTATTTTTCAAGGTTGGAAACTGAGAACCAGTAGCTAATTTTGAACTGGTTTCTTTGAACTGTGGCATTGCTTAATACTTGTCTCTACTGGACTTCTATCCAGGACATGTGTCATGTGGTTCAGACGTGGTTTTGCTCTCAAGGATTGTGACTGTGTTTGATACTGTTTGAGCTGTGTGTGAATCAGCGTCTATACCTAAATATATAAAGATCTGTTACCAGGCCTTTTTCCTGTCTTATCTTGTACCTGTTAGGGTTTTTATTATTATTTTTATGTGCATGCCTGTTTGTTGCATCTTCAGCGGTGCACGTCTTCTATGCAAGTGTCAGTCCCTGCATTCCAGCAGAGACGTGTTGTGTTATCAGAACTGTTGTGGCTATTTCTTTATTTAGCCGACACGCCTATCTGGTTTCACACCCAGGCATCGTGGAGCATTTCATGCATAGGTCATAGTGTGATGACTGAGGACAGCCTGGGTGACAAGATCCCTCAAATTAGGAACTGGGTTATGGCAGATGAGATGACAACACAGCCAACAGATTTGTATGTGCGCCAAAAAGGTGGTAACACCATATAGCCCTGTACTGTACAGAATATACAGCTGATATATTAGCATATAAAGATGTTTGTTTTATTGGTTTATTAAAAATCTAAAGTGTGTTGTTTGTATATAGTAGTACATGCAATGAAAATAGACAGAATTGAAAAAATTACATTGCTTTAATAAGTTAAACCTTAATTGTGTTAAAGACAGAAAAGTGTAGATAACTGAATCTTTGTTTACTGAAATATTCCTTTTTTTAAATCCCCACATTTCTCTACTTAAACATGTATTTTTATGCTACCAACATTACAACAGGTTAAATAAAAAATCCAAGTATATATAATCCATATATAGTTGCTTTAGGTGTCTTTATTCATCTGTACCAACTAGAATGTTCCTCTGTCAAGCGCAAACCTCCATCTAGGCTCAACAGTCACTTAAATAAAATCAAGCAGCACCAACGTTCACAGATCTACAGAAACCAGTCTCCTAAATTTGCCTATTTTTTAAGATCCATAAATGAATCCAAGGGAAATTGGTGAAAATGTCTCACAAGAAATCTAGTTTTTGATAATAATATGACTTCAAATCGATTACGTGCAAAGGAATAAGTTCCATTCACGTCAGGGTTGAATCAGTCAGTTTCTATCTACGTCTCTGCCGCTCTCATTAGGAATTCATCTGGAATACTGCTGCAGCTCCAGATCCTCTGAAGCCGGAGAGAGAGAGCGAGAGAGAGAGAGAGAAAACTGGGAATCCTTCCATTAGAAACACCCACTCTCGACCTGCTCTCTCTTTCTTTCATACGTGTTCCTCTCTGTGTCGCTCGGCCTCAGTGTCACTGCTCAGCTGGATCTTCATGACCGAGCGTTGATCATATGTAAAACAATCCGATGGGGATCACTGTTGTAAAGTCTGAACTCGTGGCCCTGGATGTTTTTACATTGTGTTTGTTATTCACCTCTTTGATGGAAGCGCTCACCTCATCAGAATCTCCACCCACGTTTTCACAGATTCTTTTTACCGCTCTATAGTTTTGGCAAGTTCTAACAAAAGAGTGAATCCTGAACGAGGTGGTGGAGCTGAGGATGTGACGACCCGAGGGAGCCTCAGGATTCCAGCTTCACTCACTCACAGCCTCTCTCTCCTTCTCCTTTACACTCAAAGGCTGTCAGAGCTGACTTTTAAGTATCTGAGATTTAAACCCACAGTTTTTTCTGTTGCCTCCAAACAAATTAGCTGAGGAGAGAGAGCAGAGGGAGGACGGCCGAGGATGAAGAACACGCTGCTGCAGTGCAGACGAGGCAGCGACAGAGACGCAGCCTAAATATAACTCACACACCTGTTTTGCACGGTGGTGCATTTCAGGAAAGTTTCAGGAAGGAAAAGAGAGCATCTACTGACACGAGAACAGATCTCAGGAGTAACAACACTGTGACTTTCTGTTCGGTCAGTAGAAGCTCTCAGGGAATTTAAAGATCCATTTCTGTCGGGTTCACACGGTTATTTTCATTTTAGACAAAACAAGTCAGTAGTGATAAAAACAATAATAATTATCCCAATATCAAAGAAGCTAAGTGACATTTGTCTTGATAATTATCATTATGAACTATTATGAACCAAGTCGTCACACCCAACTCATGATTACATTTCGTGGAGACAACAAACAAAAAACAAAGTGTTTGTTATGATATTAAATCTTCCTACCAGTCATTCAGAGCTGCTGCTTTGAGAGAGAGAGAGAGAGAGAGAGAGAGAGAGAGAGAGAGAGAGAGAGAGAGAGAGAGAGAGAGAGAGAGAGAGAGAGAGAGAGAGAGAGAGAGAGAGAGAGAGAGAGAGAGCAGGGACACGTGGGGATAACAACCCATTATTAGAGTCGTCCTCTGACAGAGAGTAATGAGGCTGGAGCTCTATCTGGGCCACAGAGATGAGCCTGTAGACCACAGCACAGGAGACGAGAAGGCTGACTGACTTTAAACCTCTGCTGAAATGTGGACTGACTTTTGTTGTGAAGCTTCTACATGTCTGTGTGTGTGTGTTTATTTCACGTGCTGAATATTATGCCTTGGAGTATGAACCCCAGTTTCTTGCAGATGTGCATGTGTAGCTCTCCACTCCCACCTCCCACCTCCTCCCTCACCAGGACAGTGAATATCATTCATTTCAAAATGTCTGTGAAACCTCATTTGTGTCCTCTTCTCCACTTCAGCCAGAGAACCTGCTCCTGGCGAGCAAATGTAAGAACGCTGCGGTGAAGCTGGCCGACTTCGGCCTGGCCATCGAGGTGCAGGGGGATCAGCAGGCCTGGTTCGGTAGGTACAGCTCACACAGGAGAGAATGAGAATGAGTTTTGACCTGAAGCTATAAGGGTGTCTATAATGATTCTCCAGACTTCCTGTAGACTTTATAGTTGTAGGTCAGGCGGTCAAACTGAGCGAGGATAGCAGCTACACAATCTGCCGCATTGAACACGTCAATCATGTGTGTGTGTGTGTGTGTGTGTGTGTTTGTGTGTGTGTCTGCTGCAGGATTTGCTGGCACACCGGGTTACCTTTCCCCCGAGGTTCTGAGGAAGGAGGCATATGGCAAACCTGTGGACATCTGGGCCTGTGGTGAGCGACACACACAAAAAATGACACACGTGGTGCTGAATGGCTTTTCCTACATTTTTCAACAAATGTGTGTGTGTGTGTGTGTGTGTTTGTCTCAGGGGTGATCCTCTACATCCTGCTGGTGGGTTACCCCCCTTTCTGGGATGAGGACCAGCACAAGCTGTACCAGCAGATCAAGGCTGGGGCCTACGATGTGAGTCTCCTCTCCTCTCCTCTCCTCTCCTTTCTTCTCCTCTCCTCTCTTCTCCTCTCCTCTCGTTTCCTCTCCTCTCCTCCCACTGGCCTTGCTCCTCTTTGGTCGCGGTTACAACTCAAGTCACCACATTCATATTCTCTCACGTTCAGCTCCGCGCCGACAGAGAGGCTGGAGTCTCCAGCCGTGATTCTGAGCTCACAGGCCACAGAGCTCGGTCATTTTTGTCTGAACACAAAAATGACTTGATTAAATTTAAATTTCTCAACCAGTGCTTTGAGATGTTTTTTACTGGAATTGTCGACAAACCCTCCCACAGGGTGACACGGGGGCTGAAAGGCCGACGCCACATGCACCAGCAACACCACTGGTTTCACATCTGGCCTTTGGCTGAGAGTGTTGTTTATCCTCTATCCAACCAAGAGACATAAAACACTAATGACTCTGCTCCAATGGGAGAGATGGTAACGATATTGCTGAAGGCGGCTTTTATTAGTTCTGTTTATGGGTGATGCACAAAAGTCAAATTAAAAAACGATTTGTATCTCGTTATGCGTAATGAGGCTGAAATTGTGAACTGACTTTCTGAATATTTTTGGAATCCTGATGATGATGATGATGATCGTGGTTCTGTTGGTCTCTTCAGTTCCCTTCTCCTGAGTGGGACACGGTGACCCCAGAGGCCAAGAACCTGATCAACCAGATGCTCACTATCAACCCAGCCAAGAGGATCACAGCTCAGGAGGCCCTCAAGCACCCGTGGGTCTGCGTAAGTGTCCCCCCCGCTCAAGACAGACGTGATCACTTGTTACGCTGCTCCACACTTTAAAACATCTAACCTGTCCTCCTCCTGTTCTCTCTCTCTGTGTGTCCTCTCCATCCTTCTCCTGCTCTGCCTTGTCTTCCTCCTCCCTCCAGCAACGGTCCACAGTGGCGTCCATGATGCACAGACAGGAGACCGTGGAGTGCCTGAAGAAATTCAACGCCAGGAGGAAACTCAAGGTTTGATAACAATCCTTTCAGGCTTGTGAAGCATCACTTCCTCCTTTTGTCCGGTGATATTTTGTGAAGTGTAAATGTGTAATCCAGAGATGACACATTAGAAGTATCTGTGCTTTTCTTTACTGGCTCCCACATTTCCAACATGCGTGGTTTCCTCCCGACACTGATTTAGTGCTGACACCGATACAACGGCTCAGCTATTTGAGCATGTGGCTGTTACCCTGCTGCTCCCGGCCGGTCCTGGCGTGGCTGGCATACCAGCACATGGCAAACTGGAAGCAGAGACACAGGTGGCGAGCGTTGGAGCGTTGGACCAGCGAGCACCAACCAGTTGTCTCTGTCGCTAAAGGACAGGAGCGCTGGTGACACCAGACATTCATTTACACAGTAAACAACAAGAAACGCTAAATAAATCATGAAAACTTGAAGTAAACACACACATACCAACGTGCCTCATTTTATGTTTACAATAAATACAAAATAATGAAGATATACACCAGTAGATTCATACAGTAGATACAGTACATAACCAGAAATACCCCTTAGTGACGCATTAGTGTGGTGTAACCCTGTTGGATATTTAAAATAGAATTCAGATTACATTATTCCTAGTTGACATTTAACTCTCCTACACTTCTAGTTACAACTTCCCCTCAAGCTTCCTTCCTCCCACACGCCGACCCTCCGACCTGAGCTCTTAGTTTATATGAAAAAAGAAGATTATTTATGGACAGATATTTGTTGATAATCTTCAGTTTTTTCTTATTTATTTGTTTATTTATATTATTCATTCATTCCTTCTTCTTGATCCATGTCCCAACCAAGTTTCGTGGAAATCTGTTCTGTAGTTTCTGCATTAACCTCAAAATAAACAGATAAAAGAACATGGGAACAAAAACATGATTAATCTTCTGTTAATTATACGGATTAATAATTAATAATCATCTGTTCATCATTTAGAAGACATTGGACATTAATTCCGCTGGAGGCCACAGAAAGCAACTGGAACAATACAGATGTATCTCCACCTGTAAAGATATTTATTTGAACTGATTTGAGATTGGAGCACAGTTGTCTCTCTGTTGATCAGTGAGATAATCTAATTAGATCATAAGTAAATGATCAGCCTCAACAGCTCTGGTGTATTTGCATCCCAGTGCCATTTTATAGCCCAATAAACTTTCCTCTCTGCCCGTCCGGCCCCAGTTGTTGATGCATCAATATTAAATGTAAAGAGGAGTAAACAGGTCTCGGTAGTTGCAGCTTGAAACAGGCTTCACATTTCAGAGATCATCCGTCGGTCAAACAGCGGCGTGGGTCACCGAGCTGTTCCCCCCCCGCACGTTTGTTTGTGTTTGGAAGCAAGATTACACGAAAGCTAACATTTTCACAAAAACCTGTGTGTAGTGTGGAAAGGATCGTGGATCTAGATCAGGCAGACTGTGTATGTGTGATTTGGAGCCTCGGGTGTATTCGCTCTACTGAGTTCTATTCTGGTTCCTTTTTGACTCTCTGCTGATAAAGTTCAAGTTTCTGGTTTCCGTGTCGGTGAAAGGAAAGACCTGAATCGACAGTGAGAATCGCAATTCCATGTTTATTTTTTATAGAAATGCAAAAAGTCTTATGTCACCATTTCAAATGTTTGAAATTGAACTGCTCTGCTTGTCTTTTTATTCTCCGCAGGGGGCCATTCTCACCACCATGCTGGTTTCTCGAAATTTCTCTGGTGAGTGTTTCCTGAACATAATTCCTATATTCCACCATTATCATAAATCTGTTGGAGGACTTTTATTCATTATATTTACAGAGCGAGCTTTCAAAACCAAAATCTCATCTTCATTTCATCTCAGTGCAGCTTCAGTGTTTCCCTCATTTTCCTTCAGGCGCTTCTTTCTCCTTAATGAGGAAAAAAAAAAAAAACTCCTATGCAACTTTAAGTGTTCTCATGAAGCAGGCATATAAAAGGCCCAACGGTCCTCTTATGAACCCACGTTTAAATTCACCAGATCTGGATTTCTATTTGGATCTGCACCAATGTGCATGTTTGTTTTTTCACTTCAAGATATATGAATAACTCTGTGAGAAACCAATTAAAATGTTGATCCTGGATCCGCCCTGTGATCCGGATCTGCACCGAACTTTAATAAGTTCTCTCTTGACCCATAATGCATCATTTCACCAGGTTTCATGCTAATTTGTCCAGTAGCTTTTGCACAATCCTGCTAACAAAGAGTCAAACTAACATAACAAAACAAAACACAACCTCCTACATGGAAGAAGCTGCTGTGGTAAAACGGGGGAAACACTGAACCTGAGCAGAAAGCTGTGGACGTGTGTTTGTCTCCGTTCTTGTCTTTGCATTTGTGTATATTTCTGTCCTTGATGAAACTTTCTTTAAGGTTTTATATCTCCGCTTTAATCTAAGACAGACGACATCTAATCTGTGCCTCAGAGACTCTTTGTCAAACAACTTTCCCTAGTCAGAATTCAAACCTCTGTTTACCTGATTCACTGAATGCAAACATTCCAGTATCTCACAGTAAAAAAGGGATTCATCAGTTTCACTTAATGAGACGGGTTATGGTTTCAGCAAAAAGTCTGAATTTCTGTGGAGACCATTTGTAAAATATTAATCTTTAAGGGAGATTCTATTTCCTGGAGGTGCGTGAGGAAGAATCCAAAGCAGTTCCTTCATTTTGTGATAATGAGTCACGACCACTGTTCGTCTGTATTTCACATATACAATAGAAATGTATGTGTGATCTGTTTGTGTGTGCAAGCATGTTGCTTCAGAAAACATGAGTCACAGCGGCTGCTCTGACACTGTGAGCTTCTCAACGGCAAATACACACACGCACACACACACACACACACACACACACACACACACACACACGCTGACCCCAACACCTTTTCTCTCTCGCTCTCTCTCCTGCATTCATTTCCAATATGAAGTCATCAGCTAAAAAGTCAATGAATAAGAGCCTTACACAATGGGTCACTATGTTCTCATTGTAGATTATGACTCATCAGTCGAGGTGGATCTATTTTCCTTCTCATGCCGATGTACAGATTTATAGATTTTTTAATCTGTGGAATGAGATATCCAGAGAGTAAATATCTCCAGTGAAGCCACACAGTTAGTGTTTAGTGAGCACATTGTGTGTAACATTTACTAACGCTGTCTAAACTCTGTATCATCACCATCATATAAGAATAACACTGCTTTCAGGTCATAAGCTGCTTTCAGACTTTCACTGAAGTCCCAACTAGTTCCTGAAGTTCTCTGGAGCTCATGTGAGAACTCAAATGTGAACAGGGTTTCTGCTCGGTCTCGAAAAAGTGTAAAAACACCTAAAGTCTAATCATCTGACTCTAAGGCTGTAAATTATACTAGATCTTGAACATGTTTAGGTTGGTCTTGATCATTTTAACGTTCTTTTGTAATTCTTTCTCAATGATACAGATGTTAGAACACTGTAATAAAACTACAAACAAGACCAATGAACCCTAGAGAGACCAACTGTCTGTCCTTTGAGAGACAACTTGATGTTTCCAGATTTATTCTCTACTCAGCTGCTTCACTTAAGCTGCTTTACATAGAAGATGCAGTCAAAGATATCAAGATGTGTAGATGTGCTGTAAACCAAAACAAGGAATTTATACAGAGAAGATCTGGATCATATTCTGTGGATATTTCTCACACAGGTCATGTCAGAAAATGGCTTCAGTTATGAAAAGAGACACTGAAATCCCCTCATGTCTGTCCTCCTTGACGTAGTCTTCATTCAATGAGGCCTTTCAAAGTGTCTAACTGTTTGACACCTGCAGAGACCCTGGTCTTCTCTGAGTCAGATAGTCAGACATTTTCATGAACTGTTTCCTGCAAATGTCAGGAAAATGTCAGAGTGAGAATACAGCAGGAAAATGTCCTGAACATTCCCAGGGAGCGAGTGGGTGTGTTGATGAGGCTTCTAACAAGTGACGGACACAAAACTAGATGTATACCAATATTTTGGGATTAAAAAGAGGAGCCGTACATGTTAAGATGCAACTTGGAAACACAACTCTCTGCAGTAAAATGTAAACATCACCTCCTGCCTCCTGCTGCTCCATCCAGCCTCCACCCTCCACCTGGATGCTCCGGACATTTCCTGTTGCAGTGAGCGAGTCAGACCCGAACAACCTCCTGCTTCATATATAAAAGACAAACTGTGCTAAGTTAACAGGAAACCAAACGCAGGCTGTAAACACGTCCCTGCTGAGAGTTAAGATCTGTGTTGTTCTCCTCTGTCACAGCAGCGGATTCATCTGTGACAGAATCTGAGTCACAGCCGAATAGTGTTTGTGTGTTTGTTTGAATCCCACTGTGAACTAATGAGCCCTGTGTGTCTCACCTCTGCTCTCTCCTCCCTCTGCCTCTCTCCTCCTTCTCCTCTACCCTTCTTTCTAAATGCCTCTCCTCCTCCTCCTCCTCTTCCTCTCCTCTTCTCCTCCTCGCGCCTCGTAACCCTCTTTCGTCCTGTGTGCCCGGTGCTGGACTCTAACAGTGGGCAGCCGGCAGACCACCGCTCCGGCCTCCGTCACAGCGGCCGCGGCAGCAGCAGCTGCAGCCGCCGGCGCCACCGCGGGGCTGGTGGAACAAGGTAGCACGGTGGCTCACCCAGGGGCATGCCACTCCTCTCTGTCCCCCCCCTCTCTTTGGTCTTCCTCTTCTTTCGTTTGCTCTCTCCTCTTCCTCCCTCCTTCCTCAGCATGGGAGCTCAGAGCATGATGGCTGACCACTCTGCTAACCACACCACCCAGCGTCTACATCATCAGTAGCAGCATAAGCGAGGACTCCATCGAGCTAATTAATGTTGTGTTAGGAAAGACGTCATATTGGGTTTTTTATCCGAGGAAGGTTTTCTGATCAAATCCCCTGGCTTATCTGGCATGTTAAGATATTAAGATAAAGCCATATTTCAAACCTTCCCATTTTTAATCACCAGTTTGCTTCTATTCCTATTTTTGACTGAATATCATTATGAATGAGAAGAATTCATTTTTGCAGTCAAGGAGAGATATTAATCTTTGTTATTTCTTAAATCTGAAATGATGAAAACGATGGAAGCCGAGCTACTGCTGTCATCTCCATGTCAGCTCACCCGTCACCTCCTGTCTCACATCTGATTGGCTGGCTGCTGCACCACTGACCCGTGTTCATCCTCTCAGCGAGCACCGAGCATGGCCTGGACTCAGCCACACTTCTGTCCTGTCCCTCTGTTTCTTCTTCTCCTCTTTTCCTCTCACCTCACCTCCCTCACTTCACTCTACTCCATGTTCCTTCCCTGTAATCTGTCCTTTTTACCTCTCAGGTCACTTCTACTTTTCTGCACCCTCTCCCTCTCTCTCCACCATTATTTCATACATCTCACTTTCGCCCTCACTCCTCATCTCCCCCCCTCTCTCTTTTCTCATTTCTCTGTCTGACAATAACACTGGAAAGTTAACCCCCCTGTCACTTAGAGGATGGAGCGGCCCGGGAGCTGACGGTGAATGCTGCATGGGGCACTGGACTGGTGCATGCGCTGCAGCACTGACATTGTGGAGCATGGTGAACGCTGTGGGCGATGCAAGATTGGGCTGGTTCTCATGAAGTCAAACGTGCTTTTGTTCTATTCATGCATTGAGGACGTGTCCCTCAGCTGCTCCCACACACTCTGCATTCTGTAAACAGGACACGTCCAGATCCATGAATCGTTCTCTGAAGAAATCACAGAGAATCTTCTGGTGTGTTGAAAGTTTAAAGAAAATGGATTTAAAACCATTTTCACAGGACTGAAATTAAAACAGCTGTTTGCCCATTGGCTATGACCTTTATGACCTCCCACAGAGCAACATCCCCTGAGTCTTATCTACGTATTTTGGGTTTTATTTACTCGCCCTCAGCTGTTGTTTGGTCAGAGGAACACGAAGCTGCCACATCCTCGGCACTAGTGAGCTCAGCTTCTCTGAGCTTTATCCCTGGAAAAGGCTGTTTGCTCTTTTGCTTTAAATTCAAGCTCACCAACATTCTCTCAGATTCGGTGCCGCCGCAGTAGATGCTGAGGACATCGTCATGAACGTGAACCTAGTGCTTTTGCTCTGGGTCTGCAGGACTGAACCTCGGGCGTTAAATGACAGAGAGCTTCACGTGGCAGTCTCGCACTGAGCCGAGGAGACAGAAGCAGTAGCAGCGTCCTTGTTTCTTTGGCCCACTGGGACTCGACTGTCCTCACTGTGTCCCTCAGCCTCCACTGGGCTTCAATCAAATATTTATACCGCCTCCCCCTTCCACTGGCTTACTGGAGCCTTGATCTATATCGTCCACAATCATGTATGCACGTTCAGATCTTGTGATGCTCTCACTCAAAGCCCTGCGCACGCACTCACTCAGCCTCTGCTTGTGCTTCCGTTTGCTCTGCTTGCACCCAAATGTGTTTTTGTGCTCAAATATTTTGTTGCAGAGCAAATTCTAATTCCAAGCTGGGGCTAGTCGAGTGAGAGCATTTAAAAAATCTGAAAATCTGAAAATCAAAAAGTCCGGCTCTCAAACCAAAAGTATACAGAACAAGTTGTTGCACCTGAAAAGGTCCCTTCAGGAGCTTGGTGCAGATCCACATGCAAACATCTGCGTCTCATGTGATTATCTCTGACTCTTCATGCGAGGCCACGCCCCTCCTTGCTTCGCTCCTGCAGTCGTGCATCCTGCCATGTTTTTAATGGGAGTTTATCAGTGATGCTTTTTTTTTGTTTTAATCTCTTCCTCCTCTCTCTTCTTGCTTCATGTGTAATTTGTGGCGAGGTAAGGAGCACCCTGCTTCTTCACCCTCTGGTTGAATTAAGCAACGTTTGATTGTTTGGTTCTTTTTCAGGTTTCCATCATCATCACTGGAATTTAAACCATTTTTAGCAGCCTTGAGTAGAAAAAGCCACTTTGACACTTTGACAGAATGATGGCGTTTGGAAGGAGCACATAAAAACACTCTCATCCTTCCTCTTCCTTCTCTTCTCCTCTGCTCTCCTTTCATATCCCCCCCCCCCCTCTACCAAGCCGTCAGGGAATACGAGAGAGTGAACTTGACACTTCTCTGACCGCGTTTCCTCTCCTCAGTAACAACCGGCCTGTGGAACGAGACTGAGGAGGGAACTGTGCACGTTCACGCCGCTGTCACATCCCCTCCACTTCCTCTGTATCACGTCCTCTTGCTCCGTCCTTGAATTCTGAAAATGCAGACTCCACCTCAAGCGTGAGATACAAGCTCACCGAGGCAGTGAAGTAAAAAGAAAGTGAAAAAGGAAGTCAGGATAGTCAGGAGGAGGACAGTGTACATGCTGTGTCTGACTTTTATCAGAATGTCTTTATTGTCTCACTCTGGAGTTATATCTTGTCTCATGAGGATGTGTTTTACTACTGTTTAAAATAAGTGGGAACGACATGAATGACTTTAAAATGTCCTGGTGCTTCCCCAGAAGAATTCACTGAACAGCAAAGGAATCAAAACATAGGAATTCTCAAGGGATTCAGGCTTCATTTTTATTTATTGATTTATCGGGACAAGAGAGAAGACATTGACAAAACAATCCAAAGACAAGAACAATGCAAACAGACAGTGTGCGTGTGTGTGTGTATTCTATATAGTAATAATGTGGGGGTGAGCATTAGGAGAGAGGATCAAGAAAAAATGATATTAATGACAATATTAATAATCCTATAATAGTAATAAAAGGCCAACCACTATGATAATATTATTATTACAACAATATTGTCATAATTAGAACAATAATCTTTTTAAATAATTATAATAATCGTGATAATCTTGGAGGAAAAAATTTCATAATAAAAGAGAATGAATTTATATTAATACTTATTATTCATTGTGTTACAGTAGGTTTCAGACCGAGAGAGAGAGAGGAGAGGAGAGAAAGAAAAAGAGAACGAGACACAGATATAAAAAATAAATAAATAAATCCCAGACCACCAGAAATAGTTCTTTACATAATGTGGCTGGAAGCTGATGTGATAGAATCTGATTAGACCTGAAATCGCACTCAGCCCCTTAAAAGGTCCCGAAGTGGGGTAAGAGAGGGAGGGGCAGAGTCTGGACGAGCGGCAGCAGCTGATTGGTTCCTTCATTTCCCAAACTACTCTCACGTCCTCAAATAACATCAATGATGTAAAACAATGCTTTCTGCAACTCTATAAATACTGATGTCGTCTCACACTAAAAATACAGACCTATAAATATTTAAAAAAGAGAAAAATGCTTTTTTTAATCTCTTATATAAACAGCCAACTTTATTCAGTGGCTAATTTAATATATCAGAGGTAAAAAATAAGAAACCCAGACCCCATCCTATGAAAGCCCATCTCCTCGGTAGAGTCAAATCAATGCTGCCAAAGAGAAGTAGAAAATAAATATGTTTATTAGCCCAAAAAGATTTCCCTCCAAAACACGAAATCTAACTTCCTGTCGACTCTTTTCTTTAATGCATTTTCAGGATCAACTTAAAAAAAATGGACCGACTTGCTCGTTAGATCTCGTGAACATCTGGCGTCTCCTAAGTGTTGCTCCTCCCTCTTCATCCTCACGGACACACAGGGAGCGGGGGCTCTTATTTCCGGGGGCCCCTCTGGTGCAGTGGGACCACCTTGCTCTGCGTGCTCCAGCTGTGCAGTCGGGCTGAAGGCCCCGCAGACTGAGGGATTATGGGTATTATGCTCGTCAGAGGAGCGTCTTTGCAGCGATCGTCCTTCCTCTCCAAACTCTCCTGCCTCACCCTCTTCCTCATTACCCTTCATTAGAGCGCAGACTAATCCTCATTAAGGTCCCCACAGGGCTCTTTAAGACAGGGCTTACAGTCGGGTAGGCACGACTGCCGTGAGAGGCGGCCATCTTTGTTCAGGCTTCCTCGCGGCCCCTTGGCACGAGAATGGATGTGAAACAATGAACTTGTTTCCCTGACAAAGAGTTGGATTGGTACTCCTGTGAAAGCCCAGACATCACTCTCCTGTGTCTGCCTAGTGGTGCCAGTGATGTTCAATCCCTTACTCTTGTGTGGTTGCATAATGAGCTTGGTACCATATTGATTGATAGCGATGGCAGAAGAGTTATTTTTAGCTGCACAGCATCACTGGAAGGAAAAACACTGAACTCACACATCACTCACATCAGTATCCAGCTCTCTCTCTCTCCTCTGTCTGTCCGGGGAGAGGGATCCTCACGTGGGTCTCACTCTGAGGTTTCTACGTATTCAGGTTGATGATGATTTTAATTAGTTGGGTCAGACCAGCCTCTGGCTGTGGATATTTCAAATGTTAGATACCTGAAAGGATGGACAGGACTTCTGATGAGGTGTTCCAGGTGTTCCAGGTGTTCTAGGAGTTTCAGGAGCAGATTTAGCAGAACTTTTAAATGAACAAATAAACTATACAAGAGAGTAGAGGAAAGAGAAACTGATCAATCATCACATGTCTCCTTTAAACACTTTATTATCAGGACGAGGTGAGCACAGCTGCGACTCAATGAAAACTCAAATCAAGTGAAGCAGATATGATCTCCGAAGGCTCTAATGGAGCTCAGAGCAGTTATCGATCTTCACGGATGAACACTGAGTCCTTGATGCTGTGCTCTTCCGTTCCCTCTCTTTTCTCGGCTCTGATTGACTTGTTTTGTCTGTGCTTGTCATTGCAGCAGCGAAGAGCTTGCTCAACAAAAAGGCAGATGTCAAGGTAAGAGACGTCACACTCTTCATCAGTCTCCTCTTGACTCTCACTCACTCTCCAGAGCTGCACACTCCTGCCTCCTCATCCTATCTCAGCTCCACTGGCTGCTTCTCTCTGGCTAATCTCACTCTTTTCAACGTGTTTTCTCATTAATGATGCGTCTGTCCTCTCGATCTAATGGGATGAGTGTGTCTTGTGATATATGGGAATACTGAGGTGTTGTTTTCAGATATTATGTATCAGTATCGGAGCTGTTGGATTTTTCTAATGAGTGCGAATGACTAAACTGCTTTCACACATGCACTCAACTCCAGAGAGTCTCTGCACTTTCTCTGGAGGAGGTGCACGTGTGAATGCAAATGTCTGAGTGAAAACCTCCAGGGTTTCTGCAGACTTTCTCCTCCTGGCCTTCGAATATAAAGTCAGCAGGGAATCTGGAGAATCTGAACACAGCAGGGGATCCGCCGCTGGATTCACTGAAACAAAAACAAAACAAATATCCCCCGGCTGAGAAAGTGAAACCAAACATGTAGACGGAGATTTCACAGACGGAGATTTCAGGAGAGTTTGTAGTAAACTCTGTGTAAACTCCAGACCCAGTTCTCTGGACTTTATCCACAGGTCATGTCTGTAAACTCCTTGTTTCTGGTCTTTAAAGTAAAGACGTTCACGGGTATTTGTTGTAAAAATCCACGGCTCTGCTCTGGGTGTGTTTTTCTGTATGTTCATGCATCAGCCTGTGCACAAGCCTCAACAGCTCATCCCTCTGGAAGCCCTTAATTTTGATTCGGCATTATTCAGCTCACTATTGCCACATCTCCATTATTAAATGTATCCATCTGTCAGCCCCCCCCCACACACACACTCTTTCTTTCCATCACTTCCTCTCCCTCTCATCCCTCCATCTCTGCCTCGTCCTCCTCATGCAGTGCTTCCTCTTCCTGCCCATCCCTTAATGAATATCTCTCACCATCCCACGCTGGTGCACACACACAGTACAGCAACACATCCCACACACAGCTTTCACGACTGCGTGTGTGTGAGTCTGTGTGTGTGTGTGTGTGTGTGCGAGTGCAGCACGTGTGCACGGGAGTGTGCGACAAAGTGGGAACACGGTGTAAATGCAAATGAACACGTTTGCCCCTCAGCATTTTACTTCATGTTAACAAGAGGTTTGTGCACATACACGTGAACATACAGATGTGTGTTTCTGTATATGTTGTGTGTGTGTGTGTGTGTGTGTGTTAATACATCTCGTTTGTCAGTTCAAAAGGAGAATGAAAGCGGGGGTGTTAGCGAGCCTGCACATAGAGAGTGTGCGTAAGCGTGGGCATCTGCATGTGTGATTTGCTCATGTGCGTGTGCAGCAGGGCGTGTTGTGTGTCTGTGTGTGTGTCTGTGCCAGTGTGTGTGTGTGTGTGTGTGTGTGTGTGTGTGTGCGAATGCCCCCTCCCTCCCTGCTCAGTCGGTTCAGCAGGGAATGTGACTCTGGCTCCAGGAATAGCTTCAGTCTGGACCCTGGAAACTCAGACGACAGAAATAGACGCTCGCTTCCACTGCGGCACACTCATCGCCTAGCAACAGGCTCCCCACACACTCGCACCAATCTTCTAAAGGCGCCCCCCCCCCCTTCTCTCGTTTCTCCTCTTTTCACCTCCCTGCACATGTGCTCTTGTTCTCTCAGCGACCCTGACCTCCTCCTCTGCTCAGCCCGGTCGTCCTCCTTCTTCTTCTTCTTCTTCTTCTTCTTCTTCTTCTTCTTCTTCTTCTCTTCACTGACATCTTGATCTGTATCATTCAAATGCATTGAACCAAAACCTCTACAAAACAGAGTGGGTCTGTTCAAACTTAATTCTTCAGCCTCACGTCCCCAAATTGTGCTGTTAACTCCTTGATACACTCACGCTACAGTGAACAGCTATTGAGAGAATCTGGATTTTAAATTTAAAGTTGATTTCTAAGGGAATTCTTTCGATGTAAACTTCCATCTCTTGCTCCTCTTTCTTCTCTGTTGCCCCACATGCTGTGAATGTGTGGACAGAAGAACCGAGGGTCTCACTTTTCACCTCCTTTCTCCTGATGACCTCCTCTCAGACCCCCTGCTCCTCCCCGTCTGCGTGCACCTCGCCTCCTTCGCTTTGAACTCCTACTTCTCTGAGTCAAATACTCGTCCTCCCTCTTGAAGACTGCGATACAAAATGTACAAGTTCGGGTTTAGTCTGACAAGTTCTCTTTTGTTCTGTGTATCAGTACATTCACTTTATTCCCCCATTCCCACTTTCTTCTGCCATCCATCCATCAATTCATCCATCCATCAATTCATCCATCCATCCGTCCGTCCATCAATCGCCTGAGGACAGAAACGCAAGTCCAGCTCGACTGTTCAGTATATGGTGAGCATGCAACTTATGCATCTGCCCCAGTGACTCCTGTCTCTGCTCCCTCTCTTTCCCTTCTCTTATAACCTGGGACACAGCGCTGCCTCAGTAGTGAAACTTTTATAATAAAACAGACGTCTGAAGTTATGAAGTTTACACGTTTTAACAGAAACTGTATAATTTACTGCTCAAAAACTCCCATGAAGACTTCAAATCTTCTGATACCACTTATTCCCTCCCGGTTCTGATTCCGATACCTGGAATAAACTGATGTATTTTAACAGCTAATATCACAGAGAACTAATATCCTAGAGACATTTCTGAAGCTGGTATTGGTATCAGAACACTTCTAATTTATAAGGACAGGAACATCATGCAGCACTTCAGCGTTGGGCCTTGCAAAGTGCACTGCCACCAGACTCACCCTGACATATTTCTGAGGATGTAATGGAGGCAGGATGTTTCCATCAGCTTCTCCAGGGACGCTGCTCCAGATCTGTCAGGGGCTGCTTTTATAAAACAGGTGCTCATGCTTTTAGTTTTAACACAGAACGATGCAGAAGCTTAAAAACTCAAAGAAGTGTGAGAGACAGGGTTACCAGGTCTGTGTGAGGAGAACTGCTGAATTAATAAAACCAGATCTCAGTGTAGCAGCATTACAAAACAGTTCTTTATCCGAGGCCCTTGAATGACCTCATTATCTGACACAGTTTAATATCATAAATAAAATATAGCTCAGTGAACGTGGTGTACTAAATGATTAGCGTTTACTTTGGCTTCTGTTTTTCCTTCTCCTCCTGTCTGGATAACTTTACCTTATTCCAAATTCAACCTGCACTTGATTTAAAAACGTTAACCGAAACAGCAATTTTGCATGAAGTACATTACATTTTGTTTTTAATTCAGCCAAGTGAATTGGAAGGGAATTTGACTCGCAACTCATTTCCCTTCTCCCTGTGCACTAATGTCTTTGCCAACCCCCCCCCCCCCCCCCCCCCCCCCCCCCGGACACTTTTACTCACATTCCCCTTCCTGGTCCCTGGAAACATCCTGGAAACTGTGTTGAAATTGTGAAGACGTGTGTGTAACCCTCCTCCACACACGACCTCTGTCTGTGTGAACTGACCTGTATCACCGTGATCCTGCTGTTTTCAAACTGGTGTCATCGAGACACTTTATTAATCATGAGTTCATCCTGCAGACGAGTTCACAAGCCGATCGCTGCTGAGCTGAGGAAAGCATTTCCTGTTCCTGCCTGTCGGGGGCAGAGGCAGCGGAGTGACGGCTTATGGTGGCTTTGGTTGGTTGATTGTTTGTGTGCGTATGTGTGTGTGTGTGTATGTGTGTGTGTGTGTGTGTGTGTGTGTGTGTGTGTTAGAAAGTTGGGGGGGTTAGTGTGAAAAAGTCTATATGTCATCTTACTGTCAGCTTACACCAGCTTTTATTTTCCTGGCTACTTTGTGTGTATTTTGCACGTGTGTGTGTTGATGTTTAAGCTCCTCTTTGTCTCCTCTCTTCTCCTATAACACACACACACACACACACACACACACACACACACACACCAACAACTGCTATAAATTCAGTGAGTGTGAATCATCACCATTGAACTGGATGATTATCAAACACTCTTTATTTAATGGATTTTCATATATTCATCCATTCACCAGGTTCCTGCTGTTTATCCGGGTCCAAGTCCATTTAAACACTTTTCATTTAGATTTCGCATTATACTAAATATCTTTGGGTAATTCAAGTTATCATTAGTTAGTATTGTCTCTGCATCCAAAGATTATGTCAGAATAAGAAGGTGAATGAAATAATATGCCTAATCTCCCCTATACTTATATTTGTATGCATCAAAGTTATAAAACTATTAAAACGTCTTAAATAGAACTCTATCTCTGCGAACCCCGACCTGACGTCCTTGAATTCGCTAAATGTTTCCTCCCTTCAAACGTTCCCACCTTGTAAAGGATGAATGGGGCTTTAAAGAATCCGACCCTTCGCTCGACCTCCTCTTCTCAGAGAAACGAAAAACGGCTCCGATGTGAAACTTCTCCTCGATTTAAATCTCCCACACAGCAGCGGACTCCTCACTCGGCTGATTCACCTCCTCGCCCTTGACTCAGGAACATTCTCTGAAGCAGGTTTTTCACGATGGATGTAGATTCAATCAATGCAGATGTGATAAAGGTTTAAAAGGAGACGCCGCAGCCGCTCTGTGATGTCTCCTCTTCAAAGCAACATTTGATAGAGGACTCAGTTTCTAAGCAGTGGAAGTCAGAGGTGGTGTCAACACGGTGTCGTCCCTCACGAGTACAGATCACTCAAGTGAATTCATGTTTTGTTAAATCCTTTCATCCCTGCTGCTGTCAGCCATCTTCACCCAGACATGTTTATTGTGCCTCACTGGCTTGTTCAGAATCTCATCCATCATCAGAGAGTTTAGTTCATTTGATGAATCCATCCATTCATCTTCCGCTGATCCAGGTCCAGCTCATGTTGAGGATTTAATTATTTGTTTTAATTAGTCATTTTACTCAATTCGTTGACCGTGAAATTGATTAATAGCTCCAATTTTTTTTTTTAAGGATATTTAAATTCAGATTTGTACGCTCTTATCCATCACACATCAGAGAAGTAACTGATTTCATGTGGGTAATCCATCAATCATGCCAAAGAAGACAGACTGTGGCATCTACTTTTAATGGTTGATTCATTCTTAGTTTCAATAATTCTTCAGCAGGATTATGTTTAAATTTGTATCCATCACTTAACACCATCAGAAAAGTGACTGATCGGGGTTGGGGGGGTGGGGGTGTCAGATAGTGGGACCATCAACCTGCTTTAGATCACTCAGCTAGGATGTTAACACCAGGGCTGAACTGGGATTAATCCCAATTTAAATAACATAATCATCAACTGACTCCTCATCCAAAGATGCAGTTTCAAACACTGAGGTGAAAAACTGGCTCTAACACACACACACACACACACACACACACACACACATGGATGCATTGACACAAACACATACACCTCTTGCCATTATTAACACTCTTGTTGTGTCTCCTCCTCTCCTCCCTCTCCTCCTCTCATCCTCTCCTCCCTCTCCTCCTCTCCTCCTCTCCCCCTCCCCCTCTCCTCCTCCCTCTCCTCCTCTCATCCTCTCCTCCCTCTCCTCCCTCTCCTCCTCTCCTCCCTCTCCTCCTCTCCTGCACAGCCCCAGACAAACAGCATCAAAAACAGCACAGTCACCAGCCCCAAAGGAAACACCACTTCACCTGCTCTGGTATTTACCTCCTCTACCTCCCTCACCTGTACATGTGTGTGTGTGTGTGTGTGTTTGTGTCGGTCTGTCCCACCTCCTCAGGACCCTAACTCTCCCCCTGCCTCACCCCCCTCTCTCTTCACCTCCTCTCTTGTGTGTCTTTTTCGGGCGGTGGTCAGTGTTTGTCTCAAACCAGCAGGTGTGTGTCTCGACCTGGGCTTGATACGCAGCAGCCGTGTCATTTTCTGTGTCGGTGAAAGTTTACCAAATGGGAAGAGGCAGCCATTGCCTGCCAGGACTGTCAGTGCGATTTACCCCCCCCCCCCCCCCCCACCGCTTGATTATCCAAAGGTCTGCAGATCGTCCACCCAGCAAAAAAACAGCAGCTGACTTCAGAGAACCCCTGCTCCTCTGTTGATGCCGTGGAAAATCAGTGAAATTAGCTGGAATCAGAACCTGCATGCTCCCGGGTTCCTGGCTCATGGTCCCAGAGAGAGAATCTGTGTTTACAGCTGTGAGGGAAGTTCGGAAACCTTGAAGCTAGATTCTTACTAAGCATCGTGATCCAGTGATTTGAGAGGTTAGAACTGTAGCCTCACAGCAAGAGACCCCCATTAACTGGAGACATCACCATCACCCCATGTCAGCTGGGATTTGCCTCAGCCCTCAGAGGATAAGCTGTATAGATAAGGGATGAATGGATGGATGGATGGATGAGCTGCAAACATTTCAATCTTGTACATTAAGCTATACACATCTCCGGATTGTTTAAACTGGGCTACACTCTGCACCACGTGTTATTGTAGAGATCCAAAGTCCGTCCTATTTACATCTTTTTAAAACCACTGCACAAAGGAGCTGCGTGAGGCGTTCACTGTCTCCATCATTAATCCGTCTGACCTCTGATTACAAACCGTCAAGATCTGCATCCTCGCCGTGGACTGTCCATAAAGATCCTCGCTCTGTTTTCCGTGACTCACATTATTCACAGTGTTGCACGAATGCGCCGCTCGTCACTCAGGGTGAAGAGTGACAGGACGGGTTCTGGCTGCTCTCTGCCTTTTAACCACTCATTTAGATAAGCGGTAGTTTTCTGAATATCTGTAGTTCTATTAAAAAAAGTGTTTTAAGCCACAAAATGAAATTAGATGGTTTATGTCCAATTAGGGACCAAAAAAAAGGCTGTGAGAGCAGCGTTATGTCTCTGACACATATTGTGACATTATTAGGTCGGAATAGCACATTACATCATCCCAGTGACATAACCAGACCAGTAGCCACACTCTGTATATATATAAATACCTGTGTCACGCTGCTCGTATCTAAACATGTCAAACACACATCAGCAAATTCCTTGATTGAGTAAGACCTACTTGGCAATAAACACGATTCTGATTCTGAACACAAGTAAATACAAATTAGCTTTTGTTTCTTGGTCTCAAATGTAATAATAATAGTAAGATAGTTTTCATTTACTCTTTCCTTTGGCAGATACCTCAGAGTCTGAAAAACCATCTCACTCATATCAGAGGTATTTTTAGGATGAAGATCTGCCCACAGATTTTCAAACTGTCCAGACTTTTGCATTCGACTGCCACAGGTTTTACTCTGTGGGGCAGTGACTCAGTATAACTCAAATAATCCTGTGCTCTTAGAGGAAGTACTTAAAAGCATGTCAACATTTACGAGATAGGGCAGTAGAAATATTCGGAACATATCCTGATGATAGCGATTGATAGTATTTAAGTCCTTTTTATTTGGGGGAGAATTTCTTTAAGCAACTTTGTAGAAATTGGATCTAAAAGACGAAGAGATTATCGAGGTGGAGACGGTCATCCACTAACTTGAAAAGTCGGAGGTTCGATCCCCAGCTACCCCAGTCCGCATTCCTAATTCTCCTTGGGCAAGAAACTGAACCCTTAACCCCCCCCCCCCCCCCCCCCGCCCCTGGTGGCTGAGCCTTCAGTGTACGAACACTGTGCTGATATAGAAGCTCTGTATGAATGTGTGCATGAATGGGTGAAGAAGCTGGAAAAAGCTATTTATAAATGAAGTGATAGCTTAGTTTTTACATTGCGTTGGTGACAGAGGAAGACGATAACAGGAAGAAGTGAAGAAGTGAAATGGCCGATCAATAGGAGAGACTGAGCTGGTTCCATACACCAGTGTCTCCCTGGTCAAACAGCAGAACGACCTGGTTTCCATCTTGTGGGGCATCTGAAGGGTTGTCGCTGGTTGTGCCTGCCTCTGGTTTGATGTTGGTGTTGGTGTTTATCTGTGTTAGAACGTGTGTGTTTGTCCCTTTGACTGAACAACCCTGTTGATCCAGTTCATATTTGCACTGTGTCCGGCATCAGAGGCATTTTGAAATTTCTTCATGTGCAGCAGAAACAGATCCATGTTAAGCAAAACCCTGGAAAGATCGAGGTTTTAAAAAATGTCACAGTTTTGATGCAACCGTGTTTCCTCAGGGTTTGTGTGTGTGTGTGTGTGTGTGTGTGTGTGTGTGTGTGTGTGTGTGTGTGTGTGTGTGTGTGTGTGTGTGTGTGTGTGTGTGTGTGTGTGTGTGTGTGTGTGTGTGTGTGTGTGTGTGTGTGTGTGTGTGTGTGTGTGTCTGTCTGTGTGTGTGTGTGTGAGTGTGTGAGTGAGTCCGCAGGGAACTAAACGGACTCCAAATTACAGTTTCAGCTCATCCACCCACTCTGTCATTTTGGAGGATTCTTCCCTCTCTTCTCACTTCTCTCCTTCGACCTTAACAAGCCCATTCTCTCCATCCAACATTCATATCACCTCTTTCTTCCTCTCCGGCCATTTTCTTTTTATGCAATGTTTTTTCTCTCCCTCCTTCTCTCTCTCCCTCTCTCTCTCGCTCCTTTTTCTCTCATTTCTCTCGTTCATTCCATCTCTTCTCCTCCTCCTCCTCCTCCTGCAGGAACCTCAGACAACCGTCATCCATAATCCAATAGACGGAACAAAGGTACACATCATGACCTGCTCTTTAACCTTCTCTGTCATTCTCCTCCTCTTCCTCCTCTTCTCCTGCCTTTCGATCAATCTGTTCATCGTGCATCTGTGCGAGCGCTGCACAGTGTGGGTTGATTAATGTGTATGTGCATGTGTGTTGCTACAGATTAATGACTTTATACTAAGAGGAGAACGGGGGGGGGCATGTAGTGAAAGTGTGTGTGTGTGTGTGTTTGTGTGAGAGAGAGAGAGAGAGAGAGAGAGAGTTAGAGATATGAAGGAAAACAACTTGTTTTTGTAGCTAAACGCAGGTTTTACATCACAGCTGGTTGATCTTTGCATTAGATGTTGGCTCCGTCCTCAGAGCAGAGTCCACTGGTTACAACAGCAGCACAAAAAGCAGCTACATAGGGAATCAGAAAGTTATTTAGACAAATACTGAACTGAGAACAGTTAATGTTTGCATGTCAGGCTGGTTTAGAGCAGCTTAATGTCACTCACCTGCTAAGTTCAATCCATCTGGGCAATAGAGAACCTTCCATTTTCAACTTTTAAATCATCGACTGAACACAAAGATGGACGATGGATCTCCAGTTCTTCCCACCATCCGGAAATGAAGCCAACATATCCTGGATTTGAGTCTCACCTGTCAATCATGATGTCAAACAACAGAACTTGACTGGATCCTTAAAGAATAGCTCACATATCAGAAGCTCTCATAAGAAGTGACATGTCACAGAGAATGTCTCCATGAATCAGACAGAAGAAAACAAGCTGGAGGTGTAATCCCACTCTTTATGATCTCTCTGTTTATTTCTCGCTCCCTCTCTCACACACGTTTTCTCAAAAACACTTCACTCTCCTCAGCAGGTGACAGGCAGATCTTTGGAAAGGATTTGAAACTGCTCTTGTGGCTTTTTGCTTCCAAAGCTTTTCGTGCACGTGTGCACCGATAATGGGGTCAATGGGTTTCTCAACTCGACACGCAGGGGAATGTAGGCTCGTTTAATCTGCTAATTGGAAATTTAGAAGCCAACCTCTCCTCTGGTGAAAGCCTGTGAAGAGTGAGACGACCAGTAGGACAGACCAGTAGGTTCCAGCTCCCTCCTACGACGACCAGTTGCCCTTTGAGGATCAATACTGCTAGTATAGATACTGAAGACGGATGGAGCACATCCCATTGACTTGAAAAGAAAGAGCGCCCTGTGGAGGACCGACGTCATTCGTCCACATGTCGTGATGCACACACATAAACACAGTAGAAGAAGAAAAGAGCTGTCAGGAATATGGACTCAGTGTTGTTGAGGAGGGGAATTGGGGGGGGTGGGTTAGACGGCATGGTTTGACTTTACGTTTCCAGAGGTGCAGCTGATTGTCACTAATGAACTTTGTCCTCAGATTTAGTTTTGTGAAGACGTGAATATGCCCCCTGCTGTCCTGACTGTGTGTTTACCACTTCCCTGATGTGCGTCTTCATGTGTGTTCAGCACAATTACAGTGCGACTCATAGACTGTAAACAAAGATGGACGACGCATCTTCTAATCCAGACATTTTGCTTACATATCCCAGTTATTAACACCGACATCTACAGCATTAGGATTAGCATTCCAGAGAGCGTACACCTCCGCCCACCGGCCCAATAGTCCCCTCATGAAAACACATATAAATCCACTAGAGTTTAAATCTGCCCCAAATTCCACACACTCATAAATATCAGGTTTTTCTTCAACAAGATCCATAAATCATTCTCTGAGAAATCATCAGAGATGTTGAGAAACGTCTTATATCGCAAAAAATACATGGATCCACATCAAATAAATCCTACTGCATCCTTCCTCTGTAGTGTTACTGACAAACAACAACAAAAACAACAACCGTCTTACGTTTTAACATAGCAGGTAATTCATTCTCACTGGAAACAGCAGCATCAGTTTGATAAGAAGTCCATGTCCCGTCCACTAACATGGACGAGGCAGGTTATCGTCCATCTTTCTAAACAGCCTGTGTTGTTGCCATGTTCCAAACTGACTGAGTGTGTCTGATCTCCAGGAGTCGTCGGACAGCAGCAACACCACCGTGGAGGACGAGGACGTGAAAGGTAAGAAACAAGGATTGAGTATCGATTAGAGGAGAGGTCTTCAACAGGGGGTCCGCGACCCCTGGGGGGTCCGCGGAGATAATGCAGGGGGGTCGCTAAATGTTTGGTTGATTAGACAATTTTTAATTTTTTTATAATTTTTGATTTATTTTCTAACCAATTTTTTAAATATACATTAACATGCATCCAACATATTGAGAGGCTGGTTTGACCCCCTGCCCAACAACCTCCATCTGTCCAAGGTTAGATAAGTTGTGTGCTACCCATCAGGGTCCGACATCTCACGAATGTGGGAGTATGTGTGCGATCCACAGATGGCTTGAGGATTCACTGTCTCTTCTACATGTATTTTTAAAATAAAAAAAAATGAATCTGTGAATTACTTTAATAGCTCAGGGGTTTATGCAAGATGTATGTTTATAAATGGCATTGGCATGGCCACCCTTTACCTAGCATGTTTAAATTAAAAACATGACTATATGAACCCATGTTATATTTGAATAGCTTAGTATTGAATGCACAATAACAGGGTAGCTATGTTTATATATGGCACTAGGCCCGGTTTAAAATAAAACACAATTTTAGACAATACATATAGTAGGGGGTCCCTGCTCCATCTCTCCCCGGCCTGAGAAACGTTGAAGACCCCTGGATTAGAGATCTAAAGCAAAAGGTCTCTTCTGCTGTTTGGAGTTTCTGCTGCAGCCACAGAGCCTCACAACTATCCGCCTGTCGTCTTCAGAAGTGTCTCTCTCTCCCTTCACACAATAGAGGCTTTTAAAAACACGTGTATGACAGTCGGCGGTTAGAACGCTGAGCCGGGGAGAAGAGAGGAATCCGCTGATTGCAGAAGAGACTCTTTGTGAAGGCGGATTCTGACGAGCTCTGCTATTACCATTCAGAGAAGAAATGGATTCTTAGCTTCTCTTCACAGTGAAAGTGGTTCTTTTGTTACCGACATAATTGTTGAGGCCCTGAATGAGTCTGACTTGAATGAAACTGGGAGCTGTGGCCAATCAATTTTTGAAAAGAGTAGAAATTGCATAGTTACACAGAGAGCGTGCAGAAAGTCCTGAGTCCTCACGGCTGCTGGAGCTTCTTTCTTTCTGCTGCACCATCACAAGCCTGAGGGTGAAGATGCACCGTGGAGATGAGGCTCTCGATCGTGGCCGACTTTGACTTTCTAATGGTTTATTATGGGATGTCTGGGTCTCTCTCTCTGAGATGTTTTGATTTCCTGACAGAGCAGCTATTTGTGTCATCGTGTCTCTTGACTACTTTCAAAGTTTGCAAGTTCAAGGTGGAACAAAGAATGGTTTACAGAAAATTTTTAAATATCCCCAAAACATGTTATGATCACAACAATACAAGCTAGATTCTTATTTGATGCTGTTTTAAATGAGAGTTATTGGAACACCTGATGTGTTGAAGGTGTAAATGTCACCAGCAATTGTCACCAGGCCCAGACGGCTAACTGCTTTCTGACCCCTCATGGATTCTGGATGTATTACTGCTTTGTGTGTGTGTGTGTCTGTTTGTGTGTGCGTGTGTGTGTCTGTGAAAAGTAAACTGCCTTGTAACACTGTTGTGGTTTGGCTTTCACAAAAGTGTTGGCATTTGGCTGAAACCTTAATACTGAGAAACACCCACCTCTGAAATACTGATGTGCCTGTGTGAGGTATCAGCTTGCAGAGTTGAGCAGTTGCTTTGTGTATGTGTGTGTATATATATATGTGTGTGTCTGTGTGTTTGTGTTTTGCTGGGATTGTGAAAGAGGTTTATGTGTTGGATACAACACATTTATGAGCAGATAACTTCACAAAAACTGCTTTTGTGTCAGGCCTTTTTTATTGGTGTGTGTGTGTGTGTGTGTGTGTGTGTGTGTGTGTGTGTGTGTGTGTGTGTATATTTGCCAGCACACTCAAACACCCGTGTTCTCCTCATCTGAGCTGAGTACAATGCATCTAAATCGGGTCATGAACGCATCATTCCAGTGCCCAGCATACAGAACAGAATGTGCGCTTCCATCTCCTCTTCCTCCTCCTCTTCTTCTTCCTCCTCCTCCTCCTCCTCCTCCCTCTAGAGGCTTTGCTGCTATGTCACCAATTTTCTGGCTGAGAAAATGAACCAGTGCTACGATTCATCAAGCAGTTCTCTACGGGAGCAACTTTGATTTATGTGGAAAACACTTTCTGCATTGTTGATATCTAAATTTTTCATACAGCCAAGCTTTAGTTTATTCTTAAAACAACTCCAGTGAACATGGTGACAATAAAATAAGAATGTAACTACACAGTGAATCTACTCAGTGTCAGGGATACATCTTTTTCATTTGATCATCTCTCTTGGCATTTTTATGTATCAGTCAGACACAGAGCAGAGTGAAAGTGTGAAAGAGACACTGAGAAGAGAAGAGCTTTAAATCACTGCAGGACTTTTCAAAATGAAGGTTTTCCCTCCCACGTCTGGTAATGTCATAAAATAGCTGATTTGTTAGGGCGGGGCAATATTGCAGAGGAAGATAAAAAATCCGTTGATATCGATAATTATTACAATAATAGTCAAACTGTAAATTCCTTTAAGTTCAAAGGGAGATTTTCCTTCTTGAGTGAAGGTTTTAAACTTTTCTTTATGAGGAAAGATTGACAAACTCTCGGTAAAGAGCAGAACATTTAACAAATCGTTGGCTGTACCTCCTCACCAATCTCCCACAATGCAGTAGCAATATATAGATTTAGAGTATGTTGGACTTTTCTTTTTATTGCTATTGTTTATAATTATGCTGCGATAGTGATAGATATCAAGCTGCTTTTTTAAAGTTCATTACGAACCCTCTCGACTCTTCTGTACTGCCCCTGTACCCACGGTGAAAGGTCTCCTCCCCTCTGCCCACTTCCTTCCCTTCCAAGGTCCCAAATTGGAGCCCCCCCCCCCCCCCCCCCCCCTCTGGCAGGAATGGAGAGGGCAAGGGCACCTTCTGATGGGGGCTCTGGGGCTACAGGGGTTGGTGTGTCTAATTTTAGCGTCTGTGGCAGGAAGTGTCCTGCCACAGTGAGCTGCAGTGTCCAGAGAGGTGCTGAGGACTCACTGCTCTGCTAGCGCCACCCTCAGATAGTGTCAGTCTCACACCGCAGGGTCCGACTCTTAAGAAACCAAGCAGCGGATTAGCACGCGGTCAGAAACCCAGCAGGGCCAGGTGAGTGTGGGAGGACTGGTGCTGGCTGGAACTGGGTTTTGTCTGCTTTGCCTTTGTTGGGTCCCGATAGGTCAACGAGAGCTGGACAGCTGATCGTAACCCAACACCTGAGCTGGGATTTCACAGCATGTGAACACATTTCTGTTGTGTTTGCCCCACAACGCTTTTATACGAGGGAATATTCAACAGGGCTCGTTAATCTAATCTGAGTCTGTGATCATCTTTCAGTTGTAATCCATCAGGTCACCTGCTGATAAACTGCTAACTAGGATGTTCTTGTACTCGTGGCATCTGTAGAATTAGAACCTGGGATGTTCCTGCACTGTACCTCCCAGGGTTCACGTGTCGGTCCAACCACCCTTTTTCTGTTGGTTGTATTTGCCTCACAGCTAGAAGGGGTGCCGGTTCGAATCCCGGCCAGCTCTGTGGAACATGCATCTCCCAGTGTCTGCTCTGGTTTCCTCCGGGTCCTGCAGCTTCCTGGGGTTAATCAACGACTCTAGATCGACCTTAGGTGTGAATGTGAGCGTGAGTGGTCTCTTTAAGTTTGACCTGTGATTTGCTGTCCAGGGTGTAGCCCACCACTTGGATCCAGCCCCCCCCCCCCCCCCCCCCTTGAGACCCTCAAATGATAGGCAGTGTGGACGGATGGATGATGAAACAGTCCTGTGGGGCTGCAATAATATACCTCTATTAATGTGTCATCTCTTTTCCGCCAGCCATCTGTTCTTCTGTCTTTTTAAATTCCTGCAGGGACATGTTCGCCCCCCCCCCCCCCCCCTCCCCCCCCTTCTGTGCCAGCTGATAAAACAGCCGAGCCGTAATGAGTAACATCCAACTCTCTGGATATAATCATCCATCCTCTGCTCGCTGGAAATCTAACGGCTCAGTGTAACGGCAGCAGTTGAACTGGAACCATTAACTGGGATAATGGGGAAAGTGATTATTTTCCCAATGAGATGCAGTGACAGAGGATTGTCGGTGAAAAGTAGCTTTAATATCGAAGTGACGGTTGAGTGGGTTCATCATCTTGTATCCTCTCCTGCTCCCATCATTCCTCACTGTCACATCCCCGCTGTCTCTGTTGCCGTGTGCAATATGTGTGCAATACAGTTGTCATCTCATTTATACATGTACGTGTGTGTGTGTGTGTGTGTGTTTGGTCTCATTCTGTGCACGTTATCAGGGAAGAGCTTAGACCTCAGCTCCCTTAAGGCGCAGTCCAGCACAAGCTCCCAGCCCGAGAGCTCTCAGGGTTCCTCGGCTGCCGTGCACTGTAAGTCAGCATGGCCTCGCCAGACTCCGCCTCTAACACACACACACACACTCACACACACAACCAGACTAAACCCTGCACGCACTCAAAGCCTCTAAACCCCTGACGTCTGCTCAGATCAGATCAGAACCAGCAGGACGTCTTTCTCTCCGTCCAAAACATCTAATAACAACATAAATAGTGGAGAGAAACAAGGCGGCATGAAGAAACCAGGATGTTTTGTAGTATTTATCCTCCTCCCTCATCCCTCCCTTCCTCCCTGCCGCTCCGCCCACGCCACATGTGTTGAGATGAACTGCCTGTCTCCCTCTTATGCATAAATGTGGAACAGCGAGTCAATACTGGTGACAGTCACATCCTCGTCATTAGATCCTCAAGCATGGATTTTGCTCTGTGTTCAGACAGGAAGAGCTCTAATGATTCATTCACAGACGTCAGTGCTGTTTGACACATCTCACCTTTTGTCTTGTGTGGTCGCCATCTTGTCTCAGTTCCCTCAAGTGCTCTGTCTCCCATGTTCCTCCCCCCCCCCCCCCCCTCCCGTCCTCTTCATCCCTCCCAAACTCAGCCGCTGCAAAGTTTGCTGACCTGCTGGGCTCGGTGCGTAGGGGCTCAGGGCCGGCGTCCGACGGCGAAGGGAGAACCAACACGCCGCCTCCCGCGGTCTTCTCAGCCCCCTCCCCCCCGCACACCCCCGCCGCCCCCATGCAGAGTGAGTAGAGAGGAGCAGGAGGGGGGAGCGTGCGGGCGAGAGAGGAGAAGTGGCTAGAGGCTAAGATAGATTAGCAGAATCAGTAACATTTCCCTGAAGGGATTTCATTATTTCATACTTGTATCCTCTCCTCTGTTTCTCACTCTATCCTGTTCTTGCCTTCTATCACCTCCACCATCAACCCTCCATCCATCCATCCATCCATCCATCCATCCATCCATCCATCCATCCATCCATCCATCCATCCATCCATCCTCCATCCATCCTGTCTGGGCACTGATCAGTGTCCCGGCTCACCGACCTGGTAAGCAGCGTCCGCAGGCTGCCCGTGGCCCCTGCACCTGAGAGTGATGCTGCGCCGGCCCCTAGCGCCAGGGCCGCCCTTCCACCAGCACACTCCATCTCCCCGCCCCCCCCTCACTCCCGCTCGAGCCCCCCCCTGTCCTCCTCCCAGAGTGAGTACCGAGCACGAGGCAGCGTGATGCATGGAAGCCGATCGGGGGCTTCATCTGAATAACGTTTTCAGGAGTTTAGTGTAGGCTACTGTGTGTGTGTGTGTGTGTGTGTGTGTGTGTGTGTGTGTGTGTGTGTGTGTGTGTGTGTGTGTGTGTGTGTGTGTGTGTGTGTGTGTGTGTGTGTGTGTGTGTGTGTGTGTGTGTGTGTGTGTGTGTGTGTGTGTGTGTGTGTGTGTGTGTGTGTGAGAGCTGGATGAATTTAACAGTCACTGATCTGCTTTGGGTGAAGAACATTTAGTTCAGTTGTTCTCTCGTTAGCGATGTTGCATCAGGACGTGTGTGCTCGTCGGCTCTGAGCGTTAAGAATCCACTGACTGAGGGATTCATGCATCGTTAGCTGCCTGGTTGAGACGTGGTTAAATACATTACGAGGAGAAACCCAGTGGGTGCTCCTATCAAAGCGTTTTGTTCTGGATCACATGATGAACAAAGGCTCTAGATGTTTTGTTCTGCACATTTCCTTCCTCCAAATAAAGTAATTCCACCATGAAACATGTTTTTTCCAGCTCATTACACAAACAGCAAGACCAGCTGGAATATGTCTGACATCACATTTTCACCAGTTGCAGTTTTTTCTCAGTACAAATCTTCACATGTACTATTATATGAATAAAATGTATTATTTAATATTGATTTAAAATCTGTTCTCACTGTTCTGTGCAGCGCGCAAACAAGAAATCATCAAGATCACCGAGCAGCTGATCGAGGCCATCAACAACGGAGACTTCGAGGCGTATGCGTGAGTTCGATTCTTGCTCGTGGGGTTTGTCTTCTGCTTGTTGACGTGCTGAACACGTTGCTTCATTAAAAACCTGTTGGGATCTTTTCTCTTCAGTAAGATCTGCGACCACGGGCTGACCTCGTTCGAGCCGGAGGCGCTGGGCAACCTGGTGGAGGGGATGGACTTCCACAGATTTTACTTTGAGAACCGTAAGATCGTTAAATGTTTTGGTATTTGTTGCAGTTGTTTTGTTGTTCCAACTTATTGGTGCTTTCTCTTATTGATCTTTATTTTCAGTAAGTTCCTGTCATTAAATTCCTGCGTGGTGCCACTATCAGTTTTCTCTTCATCACAGTACAAGCTTGTCATGTCAAGTCAGATTTATTTATATATATCACACTTGAAAACAACAGGGGTTGAGCCGAGGTGCTAAACAGAAGAGAAGAGACAACTCAAGCATGAATAAAAATATCAAAACAAAGAAGATAGAAATAAGAACAGACAATCATAGAATAGAAAGGGGCTGAATTAAAAGAAGGATTAAAATAGTAGGACTTTAAATTAACATTATCATTAGTGGGACCAGAGCTGGGGGAGAACTACTGGTTATGAAAAACCTAGAACCTAGATGTGGAGAAATCCTGGTTCCCTTCAGTTTAAGACGAGAAGGAGTCGATGTGAGGACGATCAGTGAAATCATCACAGTGTCCTCCTGCTCATTGTTTCTTGTCCTCCCCGTCTTTTTCAGTTTTGGCCAAGAACAGCAAACCCATCCACACGACCATCCTCAACCCCCACGTCCACCTGATCGGCGAGGACGCCGCCTGCATCGCCTACATCCGCCTGACCCAGTATGTGGACGGCCAGGGCCGGCCGCGCTCCAGCCAGTCGGAGGAGACTCGCGTCTGGCATCGCCGGGACAGCAAGTGGCAGAACATCCACTTCCACTGCTCAGGCGCTCCGGCCGCGCCGCTCCAGTGAGGTACAGGCCACGGCCACCGCCACGACTCACAGCAGGGGGCGCTGCAGGCAAACCGTGATCTGTGATTAAATAAAATAAGTGGAAGTTGAGGAAAGTACAGAACCAGATTTGAAGTCTGCAAAAACATCATCTTTTGTTTTTCTTTTTTTTCTCAGGTTTGAATCCCGTAGTTTTGTCTGTGAGGAGTCTGCTGAGAGAAGAAGAGGAAGAGGAGGAGGAGGAGGAGGAGGAGGAGGAGGAGGAGGAGGAGGAGGAGGAGGAGGAGGAGGAGGAGGAGGAGGAAGAGCAAAAAGAACAGTTTCAGTTTTGGGGCCCCCCCTCGTCCTCCAACAACAAACCCCTCCCTCAAACGGACGCCCCGGCCTCCCATCCCCAGCATGCATCTCTTCTTTGACAACTCCTCCTGCCCCCCCGTCACCTTCTGACGACCCTCAAACAGCGACTCAGCGTCCCACACACTGGGAGATGTTGGGGGGGGGGGGGGTTCCGCACTTGTGTGATTCCTCTGTCCTGTGGTCTCTTCTCTGTCCTCCCCCCCCCCCTGTGAATCCCCCCACTTAAACACTGCACTGGAATTACAGTATGTAAAGTTTTAAGTAAAATCTATTATTATCATTACTATATTATTATAATTATTATTATTACACATGTATATGTCATTTGTATAATTCAGAATCTTGATGCCAGTGGTTTTTAGAGTTGAAGGTTTTTTGTGTTTTTTTTCTCGATCTTTTTAAGGAAGCATGTTTTTCCCATATTAACAGTGGCTGTTTTTTATTGTGGCTTTTAAGTGGAAAATGGTATTTGGCAGTTTTTTTGTAATTTGCCTCTCGTGCGTTAGCTATGATACTTCGCCCAAACTCATGGTCGACATGTTTTTATCTTTTTGATTTTGTTTTCGGGGGGGGGGGTGTTTTCTTTTGGAAGCAGTGCCTGATGATTGTCACGTGAAGGTGGAGAGTGAGTCCTCGTGTGATTGTGTGTGTGTAACGTCCTGAGTCCTGATGATGAAGAGTCTGTGCAGGGGGAGGAGCCTGTTTGTGTTTGAGCTGTCGGACGTGGGGCCTCGTCTCGTTAGGCTCAGTGGCTTCCTGTTTCAAACGTACGCATCTTATACAACATGAGAGTTTTATCGTGTGTTTACGTTTCCATCCTGTAAAGACAGAATGTGCTGATGATGAAGGTTTAAAGGACGAAGCAGCAGAGTGAGGATGAAGAGGAACTGTCGCTGCCACCAGGGGGAATTTTTTCTTTTTGATTCAAACAAAGAAAAACGTCTTAATATTACAAGATACTTAGTGTTTGAATGTCACTTTGATAAGACACAACTCATGTTGCTTTAATCAAAAAGGATACGACTGCAGGTCTCATCTCATTATATAGACTGAAAGTATTTTTTATGTCGAAAAGAGGAGATATCTCAGCCAGTGAGTTTAAGAAGATCACATTCAATTTTCAAAGGATATTTTTAGCCTTTAATTGATTAACAGTATTTGAAACTTTAACAAGCAAATGTTTAACATATTTTAATAATAAAATAGTTGCATTTAACAATTAATGATGAATGAGTTCTGTCTTCTTACTGAAAGTCTAAAAATATAGTTAACAACTCAATAACAGATAAATAAACAATATCCCAAAACACTAAATGCATAAAGTTATTTCTTATTATACCAACATGACTCAATGAAAACTATAATTGAATAAGCACAATAACATCAAAGTATCTTGCTAATATTAAGACTTTTCTTTTTTATTTAAAAAGGAGCACTTTCAGTTAGTTGCCGGTCTGAACCTCTCTGTCCTCTGAGCCACTCGGTGTCGCCTCCTCCTGTTGATGATGTTTTTTTAATTCTGCTGAAAAAGATGCTCGGGGGGGGGTGGGGGGGTGCCCTGCTGGTGGCTCCTGCAGTCGCTAGGCAACGGCTGAATACCCCGCTTGTAGCTCGTTTCCATTGAAAGTCGAGATATTTTTTAATTCTCTAAATTCTCGGCAGCCGGTTCTTTTTTTTAAAGTGGAAAGAAAGGATCCCAGCGGAGGCCTTGACCTTTCTGGCCTCCGAAGCCACAGTGGAGCTGCTGTGTGTTGTATGAAGCACACACACACACACACACAGGTCCATATCAGTGATGACAATTAACATGTGTGTGTGTATGTGTGGTTGAGGCCTCTACAAGTGGGAGGATGTTGTATCTGCAGATGTCGGGGATGCTCTGCTCTGCGGTTCCTCGTCTCAGCACAGTCCTTCGCCACAGGGTGTATTATTGTGTGTGCAACATCCATCGCTCTGATTGTGTGTTTTTTTTACATGTTACATTTTGGAGGTGTGTGATTTTTAGCAGACGATGAGAGGAGAAGGCTTTATTTCAGAGGACATATCAGTCCTGCTGCCTTCAGGACTTCAGTGTTTTTCATTTCTCATGATTTGAACTTGATATTTTCTCATGTTTTTACTCGTTGACTCGTGTCACAGTGAAGTTTTATCAGCTTCTCGTGATGTTAAGTGCTCGTGCCAGGGGGCGTGGCCACGGATGATAAGGATGGAGACTCTGCTGCAATTTAGATTTTGTCGGAGCGTAACTTTTGCTCGTCCACCGTTGGCCGCCTGGTGGTCGGACCGAGACGTGGCGAGAGCGGGCAGTCGGTGATTGGTGGAAAAGTCCTCAGGTTTCTATTTATTTGGAATATTTATTTATTTATTTTTAGAGAATATTTGTATTGTGCTGACAGTTTTTCAGTTATTTCTCGTGCACTTGTGCAGATACTGTCTGTTGTTCATGGGACTCGGCTCCCTGCAGGACAGCACTGGTTTTAAAGGGACAGTACACCCAAGTTGCATCCTGCATGTGTTTTCTCTGTAACGACCAACATGGAGTGAATTTATTTTTTGTCTTTTCTCTGCGACTTCAGATCTTCGCTGGTTTTGAAATTATTTATTCAGTTTTACGATGTCCTTTTTATTTTTCCTCTTCTTCCTCTGAAGTCCAATTTACCACCTTGCCACAGTGGTAATCTATTACTTTAAAAGTAATGCGACGCAGGACTAGGATTTTGTGTGAACTTTCCCCCCAAAGGCTTCATTGCGTTATTTATCAAATGTAGGTTTTTTATTTTCGTGTCTGATCGAGAAAGGTCAAAGGTCAAAGGTTTCCTGAAGGGCGTTCACGTGTGATCGTGCTGATAAACAAACACCTCGTCCTCCTCATACAAAATAAAGAAGAACTAGCAGCATGCACAGTTCATCCTTCTCCTTATCGTGTTTTCTAGCCTTTGAACATCAGCTTCATAAGAGTCACATATTTAAAGACGAGGGAGCACACAGTGATTTCTTTGCATGACAGTCAACAGGACATTTGTCTTTTTTTATTTTGGGTGTTTTCCATTTTACTTGGTTCCACCTTTTCTACTGAATGCTGGTATACTCGACCTTTCTCTATCTATTTTCTCAGCTTTCTAAGTGCATATAACTATTTTTGTCTCCAGATGATATAACGCAGATGATTAATGATTATTATATTAATGACTGTGGCACTGAGGAAGACGACGTTGAAGGCGATGATGATGAAGATTGTTTTGCATGCTGTTCTACGGGGCTCTGTGTTGTCAGTGCAGGACTCTGCCTTTTGTACGTGGGGAGAAAACGGTTCAAAGAGCACACGAGCTCCAGCAGGGGGCGCAGTCTCACAAAGTAAAGCACAAACAGACTTAGCTGCACTGTAAGTTCATTTTAGAGGCAAATCCAACAGAGCGTCCAGGTTTAGAGTAAGAAACCAGCTTCCATGATGATTATCAATCACAGTTGTGACCTGTGTACAGACACCACTTCTAGATCATGATCCTGTGTCGCTTATCAAAACTACAATCATGACTGGAAATGATTTACTGTGCAGATATAAAGCACATCTGCCTCCTCTGGGTTTTTTAAAGTCATCCTCGTTCTCCAGTGACTTGGTTGCACTGACAACACTGAGTTGTTTCTTTCTCTTCCTCGGGTGTTTTTCACTCTTTTCTCCCCAGTTTCTCTTCAGTCGACTCTGTTTTCCATCCGTCTCTTTTTTTCCTGTCAGTTTGGGTTTCTCTTCTGTATAATAATATTAATCCTCTAGTTCTCTGATTCTTTGACTTATTGCTCTGTTCTCTTACGTGCTACACGTGTTTCTCTAACTTCAAGAAAAATGTGTTAAGGTGTTATCAATAAAATGACAGTTTAAATAGAAATAGAATCCGTCTTTCTGTTTGTGCAACTGCAGCAGATATACAAAAGCTCTGATAGACATCTTAAAGATCTGTGCATACATTAATATGAGATTCCAAAAATAGAAAATGTGTTTATGAATTATACATAAAGAAGAAACACAAATAGGGATGTTTTAAATGATAAAGATTTGTGTGTCATGCATATTGTGTAATGTTTAGGATACAGATCACCATGTCAGTTCTCAGATTAAATGATAGTAGATGATGGAGGATAAAATATAACTCAATTAAATGACATCATACTCTCCCAGAGTTGAAAAAACTTTTTTATTCATGCATATTCAAAAGTTGTATTGATGGAAAAAACTTAAAATACTGAAACACCTCATGGAATAATACATCTTTACATCTTTATCATGTAGAACAGAAATAATTATAAAAAATAAATAAATAAAATGACCCATAAATAAAACGCACAGCTAAAGAAACGACCAGCTCAGACCAGTTTCACCAGTCTCTCACTGGCCTCCCACAGTTTTTTGGCCACACCAGCGTCTTGAGCGAACGGCCGCAGGCTGCAGGGGCGGCAGTCGACGAAGTAGCCTCCGCTGAGTTTGGCAGCTTGGTCCGACACGGCGCAGTGGACGACGGTCTGAGCTCCGACCTCACACGGCACAAAGAACATCCACATGATCACCTGCATCAGCATCCGGAACAGGAAGGAGTAGTGACACGTCCAGCCACTCTGCACGAAGCCTGCAGCAGAGAGATCAGGTCAGGAAACACTGTACTGTAGGTCAGAGGTCAGAGGTCTCTCTAATAGAAGTGATTACACCTTTGAATTACTCTTAACAAAATCAGAACTAGGGCTTTGAATATTTTCATTATCAATTAAAGATCTGATTTATTTCTTGACACTTAATTTTCTCTGCCAGAGAGATTATGTTTATAATGCCTGTTAGTTTGATTCTTTGATTTTCAGCAGGATTATATAAAAACTGATGAAAGGATTTTCACGAAACCTGGTGGAGGAATGGAACAACTTCCAAGTTTATTACATACGTTCTTTAACACTGTATGAAACATGCTGCTTTTTATATTTCCAATGATTTTCCAAGGGAATAATTCATACATCTTGCTACAAAAATTGACATAGTCGTGGGATTGATGTCTGAGTGTTTACATTTTACAAAAAACACAGCTTCTCACCCGGATGCACAGCACAACAGGTCACTTCCTTCCCTTCTGTGATGCGGGCCAGTTCCTGACTGAAGTAGATGTTGGCCAGTTTGCTGCGGCAGTAGGTGAAGAAGGGCAGCAGGTTGTAGTTCAGGTCCTGAAAGTCCAGCTTCTGGTATTTGTAGGTGGAGCACGTGAGGGTGATCACTCGGCTGGGAGCACACTCCTTCAGGCGAGGCAGGAGCAGGTTGGTCAGCAGGAAGTGACCCAAGTGGTTGACGCCGAAGCACATGCTGAAGCCGTCGTCCGTCCAGTCGAGGACACTTGGCATCCCTGCAGGAACACAACAGAGGAAACACATGGTCTTCAGCTGATCGTGCTTGTCCCCACAGGATTATACATAACGGTCAAACCAATAAACAAACTTATGCCTTTGTTTTATTATCAGAAGTGTACATTGTTGATCGTTGTGTATTATGTATGTAAAAGTCATTAATAAGTTCACTAAACACTTTTACATTGTCAAAATATAGAGTTGTAATAATGATAAACACCAGGTGGGACATAGAGTTATAAAATTAACTTGTACTCTGGTGCATAAAGGTCTAATGACATGGTGAAGCGGTTTTTAAGTGTCCACAAACCTAATTTTAGGCATCTTCTTACTTAACACACATTTACACAGAAACTGATAAATCTTCAAGTGGGTAAAACCGGCTCATTCATTCATCTAGCTTTACAATAAACACAAACACAGATTCCCTCATCCTTATTTCTTTGGCGATATGGGTTTAACCCCCTCACCTGCATTATTGATGAGGATGTCCAGCCTCTTCTCTCTCTGAAGGAAGCTCTTACTGAACTCCCGCACCGAGCGCAGGTTGCCCAGGTCCAGCTCCATGTGCAGGACGTTGAGACTGCGACTCTTAAACTTGATCTCTCTCACAGCCTTCTCCGCCTTGTCCACGTCCCTGCAAGCGATGATGACCCGAGCGCCTCTCAGAGCCAAGGCCACCGCCGTCTCCTTTCCAATACCTGAGTTCCCTCCTGCAGAGAAAAACACACACAAACAGGACAACTAGTCTGAAATGCATTGTTCTGTGGTCATTCATCAAGTTTCCTCATGGACCATCGTCTTCATACACAGCCGCAAACCCACCAGGAGGTTTTACCTTCACCAGGGACATTATGCTTTCACCCCTGTCCAGGTATACAAGAAAACTACTGGACTCTATATCTGTTGCTTGAGCACTGGTACCAACTCTGGACTTAGTATCAGCCAATGCACTAAGTCCAGGTATCGGTAAAAAGGAAAAACACAAACGATAGAGAAACATCTAAACTTCCACACACGTTGTATTTCCCTGAACTGGGATCCCATTAACAAAGTAGTGCTTTAGTATGTTGCATGTGCCCTGAACAACTTTGTATTAGTGACGTGATGCAGCTTCAGAAACCAAAGAACAAACTTTCTAGTGATTAAAAGAAGATGCTGAGCTCCATCTTTCACTTATAGTCATAGGAAATGTTTATTTAAATTTATTTGTGAATCAAAACTGGAAATTTCAAATCCAAGCGACATTATGAACTCAATTTGGTGAAAACATGACCAATTTTTAAATGTAGTCTTTTGCAATTCAACTTAAACTGTTAGTGTTTTATTAAAAAACACTAACAGTTTAAGTTGAATCCATAAACCTTCATTTGATTTATTAAATGAAGGTTTATGGGTATTAACCAGTCAAAATCAAAGTCAATTTCACAACAACTTCAAACTTCCTGAAGTATTATCTCCTTTAATTGGGGTCTGACACACATTAAATGTCTTGTACACGTGTTTCACTAAGATCTGTGACACAGAACAAGACATTCAGTGTTTACTGTCACTCCACCAGCTGTGGGTGCTAGCTAGTAGCATGCTAACCTGCTAACACTCCATCTGTTTACCTGTGATCAGAACCGTTTTCCCGTCGAGTCTCTTCAGGTCGGTGCAGCACCTCCTCTTCTTCATCCATTTCAAGATGAAGAAACAAACCAGCGACGCGATGATGGTGTAGAGAAAATACATTTCCCCTGTGAGTGCTAGCTAATATCTGCTAGCTATCTTTATTAGCAGCTACTGAAAGCTCTGTTTGTGAGTGGGGGCTAAAGCTAACTAGCTTGTTAGCTTGCATGGGAAACGCGTATTTCCCCCGGCTGCTGTTCGTCCATTGCGGGTTTGAAGTTGCAGTGAAGTTTTGGACACGATCCCGGACTGAGACGAAAAGAGGAAAAACAACAATAAGGTTTAAATTGAATTTGAAGTCTGTCTCTATTTCATTCTCTGCTACAGGATGTAAAGCTACAGGAAGTGCGCATGCGCCCGTCGGTCAAGTATCGCAAAGAATCGCGAGAGTGGGGTCAGAATCCCGTAGGCGTTAAGGGAGAAGTGAATCTAATTATATCACAATGAGTTTAAAACAAAACGTAAACAGTTGATAGCTGCGCACTGGTAACATATTTATGAACAATCTAAGAATACAAATAATAAGTACATTGACGTCTGTTAATAAATAAGTTAATCAGTGATTTGGGGAATGTGTGGTCTGATATTTAAAAGTTCAGTGTGTAAGATTTAGATGAAAGGGAACTATTGATATATATATATATATATATATATATATATATATAATAATCCTTGTGATGTTTTCACCAGTGTGTTTCATCTAAATTGTATAAATTGTTGTTTTCTTTACCCTAGAATCAGCCTTTTATATTTAAATACTTTATATTTAAATGCTTTATATTTACATCAGTAGTTGGTCCTAGGCTGCCATGATGTTTACAGTAGCCCAACCTGGACAAACTAAACACTTTTCGATTTTTAATGACAGCTCAAGGTTTCCACAGGTTCTCTCTCATGTTTGGAAGGGGAGGGGGAGGGGGATTCAGCTGCAACATGCAACTTAACCACCAGATATCACTGTATTCTACACATTGAACCTTTAGAAGACCTCCTAAGACACAGAGCTAAAGTTCAGGAAGAGGGTGGTGTTGGGGCAACATCTGTATTTTCTTCTCTCACACCCAAACATGGTGTCGTCCATCTCACTCTGTGGATTTATTCTTATATTATTCTCTAATGCAGCAGCTGGTGAGTCACATTAAAAATCTATTTCAGACTCCGGAGAGTGACAGTAGATGCTGAGCTTGTACTTTCATTTTTGCTCACAGCCTGTGTGTCTCTGCTGAGCTGCTGTGCAGACTACAACCAGTGGTGTTTCCAGGTGACGCCTCACTCCAGTTCCATGCTGGTTGGACGAGCTCTCAGGATCCTGGGATTCGTCCTTCCTCCTGGTGGCCGTCTTCTCTGCAGGTTTGTGTCGGTCACTCATAAACACATAATGATCTACCTACCTCCCCAACATCATGGGGTTTGTTCTATTATGGGTCTACAGTAGGAATAATACCCTCCCTATTCACTTTATTAGGTACATGTTCGCTCTATGATGCAATCCAGTAAACTGTTGTATTAATCATAGATTCTACATTCAGGACCATCATTTTCAGTTTTCCTTGATATGGACAGAGATGTATTTTTTGTGTGGGGGGGCCCACGATAGCAGAGATGCCTTTCAGTGTCCAGTTCAACACCACCTCAATGATAAATAAATGATAGAATAAATACCTTTCTAAGAGTATAAGTGAACAGTTCTTATATTTGTAAAGACACATTTTATTGTTGTATTGGAAAAAAAATCAGAAGTGTTTTGTCGCGATCTAATCTAATGAATTCCAGTTTGTCTTTCTCTGTTTAAAGGTTCAAATGGAAATCGTACGAGAGGGGTTTATTGACGCTGAAGGCCACGCCCACTGTATCTCTCCTTTACTGTATGAGACGGGTTGGATTCCATTCGACGTCTGAGAAGATGGAATCAACTTTGACTGATCTGGAGAGTACCTGTCAGGTCAGTGGCTGAAATTCAAAAATGAGAATTTGCCAGTTCCTGAACTTCTCATTTGAATTTATGCGTTTTTCTCGTTAAGATGTATTTTCTGTCACCCTCAGTACACCCCAGTAAAACAGACCCTGCTTCTGAAGTCACCCTGGTGGCAGAACTACGGCACACCAGACGTGGCAGGGAGGCTAAACCTGACGTGGAACAGCTCTTTGAATGGAGCAGATAAGGTCGACATAGAGTTGTGGGGCTACAGAGAGTTCAGCCGCAGTCCAGAGGCAGCGATGAACGGATCGTCGTCCCTCCAGGCTGAGCTCAGCTACCTGTTCTCCCTCGGCAGGAAGCTGGTCAACAGTGGGGCCTTCAGCTTCCTCCCTGAGGCCCAGAGGGACCAATCGGAAATATCCGCATAACTGCTAGTTCTACGTCAGGTGGAGCAAGGTTACCATAATACATATCAATCATTTCACATTATATCTCAACCAGTGACTGTATGTAAAGATGGATGATGCGTCTACACTTATTCACACTTGAGGAATACAGCTAAAATATCCCGGGTAGGAGAAACACGGATGTGATGTGTGTTTCGAATCTGAAAAGTTCGAAACAATATCGTATAAAGAGAAAACATGAAGAAAAAAATATAAAACATCTTTTTCCAACATGGCTATATACCTTTATTGGAATCATGGCCAAAGTTCTGTGTTTTTTGAGTTATAGATTGTTTATACAGATAGGTGATGCGAATCTAATCTTTATTTCCTGATTTCATCGACGTTTTATATCTATGATCAGCCTGTTTTTGACAAGTTCCAAAGTAACTGAATGATGTTTGTTTGACTCACAGGGATGAACCAGGACTCTGGAGTAGAGGTCACGTCTTGGCCTGGAACTTCGAGCAAACCTTCAGAGACGACTCTGCTGCCTGGGCCGAGGACAAGTGTCTGCAATGGGACGTGGTGGAAGAGGAACAGCCCAGCTTCCTCAGTGAGCTCATCGACTCTCCCTGCACTCTGGCCCAGGCCCGAGCGGACGCAGGCAGGTTTCATGCGAGTACAAACATACAACTACTGTTTTCAGTGAAACTAGTTACTGTTATGGGGGAAGGCTTTCTCTGGAACAGGCCTCAGCTCCATTAAGTCGGGTGTTTTGTTTGCTGAAATTATAGCCAAGACACACAAGTAATTGGTTGTTGTTTAAATATTTGAATTAGGATTTAATCTGCTGGTTCAACAAAGTCTTTTCAGCAGGTGATTAGTAGCAATGTAATCAGGAACTCAATTAATAGATCTTGAGTTAAGCGTCTTTCCAAAGCAAATCAATTCAAAAGGAAACAAGATCTGAACAAAACAGAAGGTGTTTGTCTATAAAATGTTAAAAACTAATAAATAAAAGTTCCTATGTGAATTCTACAGGATGTTGCTTTTTAGTCCACAACACAAATATAAATCAATGATGATCATATATAATAATGACCAATAAAATACCAATCTTTAGGGAAATTGTCAGAAACAATTATCAAAATCTTTGCCATTTGAGTTCCTCTTGATAGAGTAACGAGTGTGTTCACTGTGTTGTTTCAGACTGACTCCAGCTGTGACATTGAGACGGGCAGTGTGTGTACTTATCACCCAGGTAGTGTCCACTGTGTCAGAGCTATTCAGGCCAGGTACAAGTGATGAGAGGAAAGATAATCCCTGTTTTTAAAAGATGAAATGGAGGCATCTGATGCTGACGGGAGACTCTTTCGGTGGCAGCAGCCCAGACAGGGCCCACGACTGGGGCTCGCTTCTTACAGGGAACCACCACAGTGCCGGGCTACATCCACTGGCTCTATGATGTCATGAGTTTCCAGTACTGCTGCCACTGGTCCGACCACTGCCACATCTACTTCAACCATCGACCCTCCAGCGGCTGCCACCAGCCCCCGAAAGCTGGTGAGAGCCTTTTGAAGTCAAATCCAATGTATTTATAGACGGTTCACAACATTCTGAGATGATCAGGGACCCACGAGAAGATTAAACTAAGAATCCAGTTCAGAACACAGCAGGATAATAATAATAATCCCCCCGTTTAGATTTAATTAACCCGTTCATTGTAATCTTGTTTTATCTGATGTTAGCTTTCTGGTTCAGTCGTTGCTCAGCTAATCTGATCCTGAGGGTAAAATACATCTTAAAATGAATGAGCAAGTAGAAGGAGGGAAATTGCATTGATTTTTCACGTCATAATAGAAAACCACTGATAAGAAAATTATTTTTATAAGCTATAAGTAATAAGCTATATTTATATTGGATAAGAATAATGATGTTACATTTTTCTCAGCATCTTACGTTGATGTTACAGACTGTGTAAGAGACTCACTTCTGGTTTCCATGTAAACATTTGGCGTTTAATAATTACTGTCTGCAGCTGAGGCTTAAGATTTGTATTGTGTATTTTCCTTGTTGGTGTCTGGCAATGGTGAAGGAGAGTTCGACCTTGTGTCTTCACCAGAGAGAGAACTGAGCATTCAGAACAGTGAGTCCATGTTTGAATCATCTCTTTCACCCCCATGGTGACATTCTACCTCCCACTTTTAGATGAAAGCTTTGTTTGGATGAGTCCTTCTTGGGAGAACATTTTATTTGTATCCTTCTCTTTGAGACCAAAGAGCATTTAAGGTGTTTACACACTGGGAGCATGTTGCTGTCCTCGTCCTTGGGTGCCTCTTGTTTTCACTCAGGCTCAGATGCGGTGGAGTGTTACTGGTTAGAAGTTCCTCTCAGGCATTGCACAACAGCTATGAGCCACGTGAACAATCCCGGCGATAATGTCGTCAATATTCATCCCATTGGATCAGTGAAGTCAAACATCTGCACATAAGATGCTGCAGATAACAATGTGATGTGTAACTATCATGAAGGCACCTCGGCCAAAGCCACGAGGCTGTCAGCGGTGGCCATGAAGGAGAGGAGCTCAGATGTGGTCGAGGTGCGTCTGGCAGAGCGACGCCTCCAGGTGCTGAGGAACCAGAGGGTCTTACCTTTCACAGAGCAGCGATGGATGGACCTGCACGGTGAGATGGACCTTTTAAATCTTTATGATCATAGAATCATGGAATAAACCGTGTTTAGTTTGTTCCCATGAACAGGAGAGGTGGACATTTGGAAGAAAAATTTGTGATGACAATATTTTTACGTTATAGTTTAGATTCACCACTTTCCTCTAGTGTTATGGTGTTTTTTTGTGCATCTAAATTCTGCAAAGTTATAAAGTCCATAATAAAATCCTCCTGAAACGTCTTGTCAGGAGTCCAGTCGATAATTCCGGGGTATCCTGATAGTCCTAGCGGTTAGTCTAACTTGTACTGGTAGTAGTACTAGTCATAGTATTGTGAAGTTGTGACCACAGTGTTTTTTATTAAATCATTTTACTTTGTAAGAACATAAAGAGAACGAGGTCTTTGAAACTGAATCTCCTCTAGACTCTGTAGGAGTATCCTGGTTCGCCCCCGGTTCTCACACTGTGACCGTGGTGTTCCTCTCTGGTGTCGGCGTGGAGGTTCGTCACTCGGGGTCTCCTCGGTTTGATGAACTCTGACCCTTCAGATGACCTGTTGACCCGACACGGAGAGGTCATCCCCTCACACGGCGCCACGCTGGAGGAAATCTTCTCCTTTGGAACTGGATGTGAGTGTGAAACACCGCCGAACTCGGCTGAACTCGATCTATCGATCACACTCATCAGGGCTGAAATCAACAGTCCTCCCCTAGAAGCAGCATAAATATTCAAACCCGTCTTTTTGATTTTGTGTGCAGAGAACGTTGCATGTTTAGAAGGACCTGATCTGATTAGGGATTCTGAACTTTGCTAATAAGTACCCATTGTTGTATCTTTACAGATTATTACCATATTTCAGCCACATTTGGCTAAAGCTCTGGCAGATGTTTTAAAAGGGCACAGGAAGAAAAACCAGGCACATGTTTAGAATTAATCTTAATAGATTCCAGGGAAATATCAGTGGTTGTGACTGTGCGAGTGAAACCACATCTCTGGAGCACAGCTGGAGCCAAACCGCATTCATACGAGATAATGTCTCCGCTGTAATTACTGTGTGTATCCTAACTTTTAATTTTCTTTTTCTCTTCTGACTGAAATTGTTTTACTCTGGTACAACTGAGGCAAACAGATGTTTACATTAATTTAAGGATTGTAGGAAGTGAAATATTTATCGGTGGTGGTTAAGTGACAGCAAAAGAAGAACCACGAGCACGGTCTGTGTCCTGCACCGATCCCGCTGGTGAATAATGTCCCCTGTGGTTCTGGTTCCAGTACAAACAGCACCAGTATCTGCCTTCATCACCAGAAGCTCTTGAATCTCGTTCACGTCATTGTAGAAAACAACCGGAGCAACTGCCTGGGACATTTGTGTTCTCACATTCAGCCCCTGTGGAACATTTCAGGAAACTGGAGCTCAGTGCATGTCTGAACGCAGCTTTACAGTTTTTTATTCTCTTTTCATCATTAAAAATAATCTATAATATTTTCCAATGTTTTGAAAGCATTGTCATTGGTCAGACACATTTTATTTTGACTGTTAATGTGGTCGGCCATGTTTGATGCCAGGAGTAATCGCGGTTCAGTAAAGGTTGGTTTGTCAGTCCCTCTAATTAGCTTCTCTTTGATGTGTTTTTAATGTTTTCCTACATGTGCTTTCCTCATGCAATAAGCACAGCTTCATTTCATAATGTCAACTAGTATTACGCCCTGAGATCGATCTAAAAGAGGTCATTTGTTTTTCTAACCAGAAACTTACCCGGTGCCGTCTCTTATTTCTGTCCACAGGGAAAGTTCCGAAGACGTCGTCCCTTTTCGACTCAAAGCGCCTCTTGGATGCCCACAGCTTCCCCTGACCCTGCGTCTGTTCCGGCCTTCTCTTCACCTGAGACCCCCGAAGACCCCCTGGTGGCAGACATGGTGACAACGTGCGTCGGAGAAGGGGCTCGGTTCTGTAAATGCGACACGTTGACCACTGGGAAACTCCACGCTCGGGCCCACCGGAACTTTCAGGCCTTAATGGACACCCTGCAGCCAGGTACCACGTGAAACAAGGTTCATCTGTGTTCCGTCATTTGTTGTCTCTTGTACTTGTGTGTCTGTTTTGTGTTTGATTGTGTAAAGGAGACCAGAGTTATTGTCCATGAGTGTTGTTAGTTCTGTCTTTGATTAAATAATGTCTGAAACTTCAAAAAGCATGGTGGAGTAAGGAGATCTGTAATAATAATCTTAGAAGTGATACCACAAAAAAGCTGAATGAAGTGGTTTTGAAAAGTTACGTGTTCTCACCATCGACTCTATATAAAGATGGACCACACCTCTCCATTTCCTCCAGCTACTGGGAAATGATCCAAAAATATCCAAGATACAGATGCTGCCATCTTGCTCTCATCATCAAATAACATAATTAAAACCAAAAACACTTGAACAAACTAAAATTACCAGAAACCATCTTTGTGCTTTGTAGGGAGCCGGCCTGTCGTCCATCACTCTATGCTTCATAAAATACATTTGAGTATCACTACTTATTAAACCATACAGTAGTTTTAATATTGTTTTTTCAATGTGTGACTGTCCCTCAGTGGTGTCTTGTGGCCGGCTCCCCCCACCCAGGAATGGAAAGAAGAGCGGGACTCGTTACCTGGAGGGGAACACGCTGAGCTTCTCCTGCGATGAAGGGTTCATTCTGTTCAGATCCACCCAACGCACGTGTCTGGAGGATGGGACCTGGAGCCGAGAGCAGCCCTTCTGTCTGAACGGTTGGTTCTAATAACGGCTGTTTGTGTTGAATGGTATAAACGTGTGTATGTGAGGAAAGGGAAGGGTGTATTGTGATCACATATGTCACAGTCTGCTATTAATATTCCGGTAAACAATGCCATTCGCTGATACTGTGACATCGGAGCTTTGAGTTGGCTGCGGAGAAGTGTTGCATTCATGAGCTCTTTTCTCAGAAATCAAATCCCAGAGGGCAAAACCAGTATGAAGCACACATGGGTTTTGTTGAAGAAGGACTGTGTGATTCTTCAAATTACTCCCCTCTGGCAGCGACATTAAAACCACAACAACAAAGTGTTTGCAAAAAAAGAACAGATACTATGAAATACTTCAGTAGGTTCATACTGTACCCTCGACTCCGTGGAGGGTTTGAGTTTAAAATGGATCACAAATGCATTTTAAAGCATCTTTTTTTTTTATCTGTATCACTCTAATCATTGTTCTGTTTTTGCTCTACAGAGTTACTACACAAATAAACAACTCTCTCACTTTATTCACAACAACAAACAGATCGTCCAGGGAAAACTGAGCAGGCTTTTCAGAACCCTCCTCTCAACCAGCTTCTTTAAAACAAAGACGCGGCTCTCGGCTGTTCACTCAGACCATTAGCTCCAGAGCTATAAACTTCTGAACCTGGTTTGGCTTTGCGCTGCTCTGTGGTTGTAAATGGAAACACCTGGTTCAGATCCTTCTAATGGTTTCATTCATAACCCCAAACATGGACTATGTGGTGTAGTTCTGGGCTTTTGCCACTAGGCTGCAGTACTTCCCACTGAATTCCCACCTATCTGTGTTTGCGATGGAGCAGGTTAAAGCCTCCTGCCATCCCACTGTGTTGTGTGAAGATTCCTTATTGCAGTGTCAGGAAGATTGGATGAAATTAGATCTTAAATCATTTAGTTGCAAGTATATCACATAAAGTGAAGTGAGAGGAAGCAGGGAAACAAAAACCTTGAGATCCACCTCAACTTCCAGCTCTTCATGGCTTCACCTCACTCCTCCATTCTGACCTGGTTAGAGCTGCAAACAGAGACTTCCTCGTGATAGCAATCAGGGAGGAATGGACTTCATATGTCCGATCTTACAAGCGGCTGGGTCACAGCTGGACACAATCGATCCCGGCTCCTTTATTAGGTAAACATCGGGTCTCATAACTCGATGACCCAGTTCAGAGTTGTTTAGAGATGTTTCATATGAAGCAGAATGATCTCTTTTAGTCTTTCTTTGATCCTTCTCAACTCTGAAGGTTCATCTACGTACAAAAAGAGACATGTGCCCACATACCTCTCTCTTGGCTTGGTGGTTAAACAACACATACACGAAAGGCAGCGAGAGTTTTCTAGCAAAAAACAAATTTGGTGTCTCCTTCCAACTTCATGATACTTGGCCATGTTGTGCGCTGTGGGCGAAAGCCTCCTGTGACGTCTGAGTTTGTGGTTTGTGGCTCTCGTCCGTCGACTCGCTCTCTACGGTTTGACATGATTCTTGCACAAGTGGTCACAGAGTTGAGTTGTGTTTGGATCATGTACATGGAGACGGGTCCACAGCATGATTTGCAACGTATAGTTTTCTGATCCATGTCAGATTTTTCACATCCATGCAAGAAAGGTCACTATTTTAGGGCATGTATCTAAATTCTAAGTCTAAGTCCTTCTGTTCAGAATTACTTCCTCTGTAACGTTCACTCTTGTCCGTGTTTATTTGTGTTGCCTTCACGCACAACTCCTGCCCACATCCGTGTCATGTGGTACAAGACAAAGGGTTTTCCAAATTATGAAAAGTATTCTCGTAAAAACTGCGATACTACAATAGAGTAAAACACAAAATTGTAATCGTTTTACTACACAATCGTGAGTCAGACACACGCACACACACAAAAATGGGTCTTGTTAGCAATCTCACAATATCCCCACTTGCTCCGATGCCCTCATTACGCACATCAGGGCTAACAACTGTCAACATGACCCGAGGGACTTAATGGCAGGTGTTGCTTGAGCTGTTACCTCGGCCACTCAGACGGGACCGCTAGCCATGTACACAATACTCAATGTGCATGAGCTGCCCTCGCTGATACCCCCCCCCCCCCATGAATGACTGCAGCATGACGTGTTGCCTGAGCAGCCACAGGATTGTTGTCACAGTCGGAGATGAGCCTAACATGCTGCTTGAAAACAACAAATGCCACGGCATCCAGTTTGACTCCCCTGCTGAGTCACTGTAATGAGCCGCCCGTCAGCAGAGGTGACGGTGAAGTCCCGTCCATCAAAAGTGAAGATCTGCACGAATAACTCCCATCACCCACTGATGAGGTGGATCAGAACCTGCTGCTCTACCTGTCTGTTAGCTTTTTAACCACTTCACACTTGAGACGGGGGGTGTGGTGCATCGTGAGGATGAATGTTAATATCTTCTGCTGGAGGGACGAGGTTGTCGGGGGGGGGGGGGGGGGTGAGTTAGGGTGGTGTTTGTCCTTGGGAGTGTTATTGATAAGGGCCATGGAGACTTGAGAAGTGTTATAGCGTTTCCCAGCTTGGATGCACCTTATGTCTCAGTGAGGATGCTTATGGGATGCATACCAATAACATGATCACCTTAATGGCATCAGAATATTAATGGAGGCTCGTGAACACAGGGAAGTGATTCAAGGAAAAGGTGACAGCCGACGGCGTCAGATGCAACAAGATGAGAACAAAGCTTTCTTTGAGTTCGTGCACAGCTTATTGACATATCGGATAAAAGCTGTTTCTGTGGTGAGGTTGGAATCTGAATGACAAATCTGTTTCGTACAAGATCCTGAGCCATTTCACATCCAAGCCTCAACACATTGACTGATTTGTGTTTGAATCTTTAGAGGTCAGGATGATGTTAAATGAAGAAGTCACTTCCTTTCCAGCTTCAATGGAAAACGAAGTGGTATTTAGCAACTGGAGTTACCTCACCTCTCATGTATGGTTCTTTTTCCTTCACTTGTTATAAATTGTAGGTCTTAAAAGTGGAGTATTATGTACAAGGTCTCAAATAAAATAATATATATATTATAATAAAGGTAGTGCTATCTGGTCCGGACAATACACGCATTCGACCAACTGAAGTCAGCTTCAGTTGTCAATCAGGACATTTCCCCCCCATTATCATTTTCTTACTTTGAACCAGGTCCCATCCACTTACATGGGGGAGGCAGGTTATCCTGCAGCCAGCCACCAGGGGGCAATCAATACATGTTTGGCGTCACAGTTGGAGAGTTGTCATGTCAACACCTGATAGAGTAGCATCAGACTGAAAAAGCTGGGAACCAGTGATGGACTTGAACTGACGTCTGCACGAAGCACCTTGATGATCAGACTCCTGTAGATGAAGGAGGAGTCGGGACTTTCAAAGTTTACTTTTTGACTTGTTTGACGAAGACGTGCATGAAAAGATTGGAAGACTTGATACGTGAATAAAAAGATGAACTGGTTGGATCAAAACACACTTTTACAGAGACACACACACACACACACACACCTGGCCTCAGGGTCCCAGACCAGAATGCAGGCTGATTCCTCTGGACTCCTTTATCTTCCCGAGCCGCTGCCGTGTGTAGACTTCACATCACCCGACTCCTCTGAGAGAGTCTGGGTCTGAGGGATGGAGTCATAATACAGGTTCAGAGACGAGGAGTCGTTTGAGTTCCATCAGGCTCTTTGGGTTCAGGAGTGGGTTCATGCAGCGTGTTTGGTTCGTACATGAAACATTCGATGTAGTTCACCGTCGGACGCGTGGTTTGAATTCCAGGAATATTTCAACCCGTCACATTATGTCAACCGGGGTGAGACGCGTGTATCAGATGACAACAGTAGCTTTACACAGAGACACACTGTTACTCGGGGGGGGAAAGTCAACAGAATTATTTTAAGATGATATCAGCTCGGCTCCAAAAAAAACACATATCTCAATCTTAAGAAAAGCTTTTTGTGATAAGCGTGTAGCTCAGGGGTGTGCGGGCGTGGCAGGGTTATGAAAACATTCTTGGATATCGTCTCTTTGAGCTATGGAAAAAAAGATTAACTGAAGATGAGCTCAGAATTTTTTACTTTTCGAGTTTCCTAAGTCGAACTTGTATAGGAGCTATTCAGAACACCAGAAAAGACCACCACAATGCATGTGCATCGAATCCAAAAGGTTATGGGTTCTTACTCGGACCCACGTCCCAGCCTTCCACCAAGTTTAATGAAAATCTGCCTGGTTGTTGTTGCAAAACACCTTCATGGCTGAGGGGTAACAGCTAAAAGAAATGGCTTCTATCCAGATACAAATGATTGTGATTGGATGATAAACAACTGTTCAGTTCTCAGTCATCTTCAGCTTTTCCAGTCCAGCCCTATGATGTGTTCATCCCCTCCCAGCAGAACATAATGACCCCAAACCGAGTGTGACTGGTCTCTGGAGTTCTACAGTTTGTTCACTGCAGGAAGGTGAACGTACACACTGGTTGGCTGTCAGGTCTCCACACGCTCCCAGTTTACCTGTGCTCTGGGCTTCTTGTCACACTGATGTGGAAGGTCTCATCATCCAACAGGTTGATGCCGGTGCTGCTGAAGCCAGGGCTGATTGGTTAGAACACTTCAGGGAACGTATGCACACGTTGGGCTGGTGTGTAGCTCTGTGTGCTTCTGGTTGTTTGTGTGTGATTCTTCCAGAGCTGATGACAATTTAATGAACCAGACCCTGCAGTGTCTCTAACATCACCCACCACACTTGTCACATGTTGATGAATTAATGCATCAGAGGACCACGGTACTTAAATACCTTCCCTATAGCGTTTACCTTAAGAAAATAACTCCCGGCTCTCTGCGCTGTAGAAATAGTCTGAAAAGATCGGAGATTGCTTCACTGAAATTGCTAATTCCCCAAGGAGAGCTTCAGATGTTCTAATTTTGATAGCAAAATTTCCGAAGCAAGTGGAAACAAGGTGAAGGCAACTTCTGGGGAGAATCCATCAAAAGGAGGTTATATCAGTCCTTCCACTCATTATGTGTCTTTGAAGCCAGCGTATCGTTTTTGTTGTGTTTGATCCTTTTGCTCATTATAAAAATGGATGCTGGCAGAACACAATGGCTCTTTGTGGGAAAGCAGTGCTCGACCTGCCGGAGAAACCCATGGAGGGACGAGAACTACTCCCACATTTCTTATTCATATGGTTGTCAAATAAGTCCTGATTAAGAAACAAGTATAACCTCGACCATGTGGATGGAACATGGTTAAAAGTACATGTCAAATAGTTTTTTTTCGTATCTGCCATTGTCAGTTGTTATCGCACCAATGTTGGTTCAAGTTTTCATTCATAAGTTTGGTTATAGTCAGTTATTCGATGCTATAAGAACAGCAGAAAAATGGCGGCACCCGAATTCAGGATATTTTGACTTTATCTCTGTAAAGGAAGTGGAGATTTGTCGTCCATATTAATAAACACACACATCTACCTTGATGTCCACATCCACCATGACTTAGAAATATGTTGGTACCTAAATCCTTTATTTACGGACCCAACAGAGATGGTACATTTGTGATGGATGCCTCGTTCAAAGGAACCATGTGGGTTGATTGATCTTTTCCTTTTGTTGTTAACACCTCGTGCCTTCACCTCCAACATCAGTGCTTCCCTGGTTGACCTCATATTGATCCAGATATGAAAGAAGTGGAAGAGGGGTTGTTAATGCTGGGTTGGTTTGATTCTCTGCAGACGATAGTGTGAGGTTCATACTCGGCGCTGTGAGCTCCATCTCAGCAGTGGTCGTGATGGGAGTGATGATCCAAATGCACAAAAGGAAACAAGACAGGTGGGTCACACATGATTCACCTCACAGAAACCAGACAAGTCCTCCATGTAAAAACTACAGTGACTACAGTACTAGTACTAAAATTCATGTTTGGACTTAATTGGCCCAGGTTCCATCCACTCATACCTATCCTGCAGCCAGCCACCAGGGGGCAATCAAGACAGGTTGGCTTCACTGTTGGAGAGCTGTCATGTCCACATGTGATAGAAAGCATCAGACTGAAAAGGCTGGGAACCAGTGATAGACATGAACTGACTGCACCAAGCACCTTGAATCGACCAGACTATGAAGGAGGAGTCTGGAAACTTAAAGTTAACTTTTTGACTTGTTTGCCGAAGACGTGCATGAATAGATTGGAAGACTAAGTTGATATAAAGTTTAATATAATCTACAGTAAAAGGTGAGATCAAATATACATATGTATTTGTCTGTGTGAAATAAATACTGCATGGTCCATCACCAACAAGTAAAATTATGCTACAGACAAGTAATATTTAATATAGCCATATACTGTACCATACAGGGTTTGATTTCCTGGAAGTGTTGGATTGTAACTTTAAGGTCAGAATTGGGGAACTCTGTTCTCTCTGTCCCACCAAAGGTCACCACAGGTCAGACACACTCTGATTTATGACACATAGAATGACTTGTGTGTTTTTTTTTCCAGTAGCCCTGCAGCCGTCATACATCTTTCATTCTCTCTTTGGATCTATAGATTATAGGTTGAAAACAGGAGGCACTTATTATCCTGTGAAAACTAGTATATACCTAGAGGTCCTTCCCTCCCATTTCCTTCCAGTAGTCAAAACCTTTGTGCAGCGCCAACAAAGAAACACACTCACACACACACACAGACGCACACAAAGGCAGTGAATCCCTCCTGCCCTGTTTGAAATCCAAGATGTCCTCCTGGCCTCTTAACCGTTACTCATCCTCTCTCCTTCTGATCTGAGCAAACCACAGAATCCCGTTTTACCCTGTGGGATCAAACTTGTGATCGCGGAGGAGCAGGAGGCTAACGGCAGCTCGAGCTCCTGGGGCGTATGCCGGCAAATTAAAGGCCTGTTTTATGGGCTCATATAGACTTTGTTTGGGGCTACCCCCCCTCTATAGCTTCAGCAGGGGAGAAGAAAAGAATCACCTCCCGCTCCCGGCTGCACTCGGGGCGAGCGCTCGATGAAATTGTCGTGTTTTCGAGTCGATGAGGAGAGCGGCACACCTGTCCTCTCCTGAAGCCTTGATCCCGGGAGGCCAGGTGTGAAGAGAGAGAGAGGGGGTCTGCAGATGTGAGGACGGTGACGTCTCCGACACGACGTCCTCATACACATGGAAACCCACAACACACACACACACACACACAAACACAGCCAGGACACACACACTATATACAGTAGCCCAAATGCGTGAAATGAAATCTAACACATTTTTGAGTGTGAGCCGTCTCGCCGACATGCATGGACACACAGAAGAAACATTGCACATTGCCCCCCCCCCCCAACAAGTGCGGACAACGATTCTTCCTGAACATCAGAAGCATAGCAGGATGGAGGCTGTGGGGGTCTTACTGTATTTCACATCAAGTCTGGGTTGCATGTCTGGAGGAGAGAAGCTGTGATCATACACAACCCTGTGTGTGTCTGTGTGTGTGTGTGTGTGGGGGGGGGGGGGGCGGGTAGATAGCACAGGGCCTCCTGTGCCTCAGTTGTGTCAGACTCAGACTTGCAGGGGTACTTTCCACATCTAGGGTTACTCTGCAGGTTCCGACAGGCCGACTGGCAGCTCACCACAGCAGCAGGAAAGTCATTACACCATCAGATGTGGGTCTGTGTTTGTGTGTGTACCATCACGTCTACTGCACTTCTGCTCTGTGACACATGAAGAAGGTCAAGGGGGGGCTTTGTTTGAACCTGGCGAGGGGGGAGGGAACGCATTTATCAAAGTGAAGTCTCAGGGAAACTTCTTTAACTTGCATGTCTGAAAATCAGGACTTCAATTCATAAAGTAAAGTATTATCACCTAATCCAGAATAAATCAAGGTTTCAGGATTAGTGCTGAACTTTGAAATCACTTGAATCATTGAGTTTTAACCATCAAAGTTCACTTGATGTCACAAGTGAATTAGTCCCGATATTCCATTTGCACTTAGATTATTCATTCATCTGGTCCCATGTTATAAATGTTCTCTATGATTGGAACCTTCTGAAACCTGAGATCCTTATTTGCATTGTAACATCATATCTACAGAAGAACATGTCCCTAATAAATCCTTCACTGTAGAATAATGAATCTATTGTCAAAAACAAACAAAGCAGTTCAAATACCACAGGAGAGTTACGCACTGAGCTTGAACCTTCATGTCCCCGTTAACCAAACCGTCCCCAATTAGTTTAATTTGCAAAGTTAGTAAAACATTAATTCATTTAAAGAGTAAAGTGCTGTTATTAAAAACCATGTTGACGTTGCCCTGATGTGAGGTCAACTGAGAGTTTCCCCGCGGTTCAGGTTTGATTTAACAACTGTTCCCCATTACCTCACTTATTCAATCTCCTTCGAGCAGCAGGACATGTCCTCTGGATGTCCTCTCCCCCCCCCCCCCCCCCCCCCAGAACAGCTCTGGAAAGGTGAGGATAACAATCTGAGATATGAGGAAACACAAACACATCAGAGGTGGTTCCTTTTGAGATCTTTTATATTCCTGTATTTTAAAATTTGTGAGTGATTCTTCTGTCTTCTGTATTTTCAGGGGCAGAGAAGAGAAACCAGAGGATCTCACCGCTCCACGCTGAGAACCTTCAACCACGTGGCCCACGGCAGCAAATTTAAGATCACGTTTTTAAATCATATGAAGTTGCGATCTTCTCCCGACCTGGTGCTAGCTCGGCTCTCTTTGGTTGCTTGGCCGCGTGTTTTTACGTTTTTGTTTTATTTGGCTAAAGCTCCAGTTTGCGGTCAATAGTTCACGGGGCGAGGATCGAGGGAGAGATGAATAAAAGGTTGTTTTTATATTCACGATTTGCATGAGCGAATGTCCAAAGTTTGCTGGAGACAATAGTATAAATACAACCCGGAGATACCATCATTACCATCAACACTCCTTCCTCCCAGTCAGTCTAAACTGGGACCAGATGTTTTCATATTCATGTCAGTTGTGCAGCGAACCCGATCGTCCTCCGGTTCACAGACTGAACTGGTTTGTGTGTGTTCGCAGCCTTAAGTCAACTGGAGGCTTTTCACTGAGTGACTGTGGAAACCGGTAAAGTCTCTTTTCTGCACCGTATCAAACCATCCACACACTTTTCTCTTCAGTGTTCCGTGTCGGTATTTGAAAACAAGCACTGAGTGAAACGTTTGAAAATATTTTTTTATACAAATTCATGTGTTCAGATGATGTTGTTATTGGAGTGTGCACACTGCAGAATCAACCCCGCTCCGAGCCAGCAGACATCCACCGTGTGGCCCAGCCGCCTGCCCCCTCGGACACCGCGTCTTCTCCACTTTGAACCTGACTCGCTTCTCCAAAAACAAAGCCCTCGGGCCGGTAAGAGGGAACATGGGGATCGGGTCCCTCGTGGCTGATGCTTGGGAGTGATAGGGGGGGGGGGGGTTCTTCTTGGAGACTAATTGAAATAACCTGGACAGGGTAGGCTTTGAAGATCTTACCCGCATGTGAACACTGGTTCCTAACTGGTGCTTGTGCAATGCTGTATCCGTTACCATCTCCCTCCCACGCTGCTGCTGCCGCTCTGTCAGGCCTCGGGGACCCGTGGGACCGTTTTCACATTAAAACATTCATGTTCTTTATGAGCAGACATTTGTTTCACATGCACCCGCTGCACATGTGTGGTTACCAGGTAGTGAAACGAGTCCCGACACCCTCACAAAGGAGGACTGAGCCGCCCTGCGTGTCGCTCTATGAGGTCGCTCTGCAGCATCGGCTCAGATTGGACTCGCTCGCTGTGTAATCTCCTAACTGGGTGCAAAACTCCCTGCTTTCATGTGTCAGTGCTGCCGGCTCTGTGTGCCCAGTCAGACGCTGATTCATTGTGTACGGATGAAAGTCAAAGGCTTTTCATCTGTGTGTGTGTGTGTGTGTGTGTGGGGGGGGGGGTTCTGACGTTTGCTTATCATCCCAACAACCCGGCGAAATTAGTTCAGTCAAACTCAAACACGAGCAAATGCTAATGTGCTCTGTGGAAACCTGTTGCTTTCACGTGGGACTTTTTCCATTTCTCAGATCTGCGCTTACATCCCGGGATTATGGAGGGAGGCTTCTGAAGTGGCTTTTTGGATGAGGCCTTTGTTTTGGGTGTGCTTTTCCTGTTTCATGTCAACTCCAGCTTTGCAGCTGTGCTTTGTCCCTTATCTCCTAATGCTTCATGGGTGAGCAGCGGCTTCTGATGCTCACTCCAAATTTGAAGGCGTAGCTCGAAAATAAATATTGATTTCAGGATTAAGGTGTTTGCCCAGACACAGACTTTTGTATTTGAGTGTGTCACTGACAACGTGAACACTTAACGTGTGTGTGTGTGGGGGGGGGAATTTCAGTTAAGTCGGCTTTTGTTGCAACTTTATTTTAACAGTGTCTGTTTACAAAGAGGACAATCCTAAAATAAATTAGATTGAACATTAACTCATGACAGAAAATCCAAATGGAGCTCAGTGGAGCACAAACCGCTGCCAAGGCCCAACGGCCCCCTGATGAAACCACATTAGAATTCAGATCTGCACTAAATTACACACAAATATAAAAAAATGTCCTTCCAATCTTAGAACATTTCCAGGATCTGCCCTCTGATCTGGATCTGAACCAACATTTAAAGACTTTTTACCGTCTACATAACATCCCTCAACTAAGTTTTGTGTAGTTTTTGTGTTTTCTAATCTGCAAATAAACAAACCAACAAATAAATGGACAGGAGTCAGAAAATAACCTGAGGTAACACATGTTTATGTTTGATATATATGTAAAGGATATGATCTACATTTTAAAGATGAACTCATGCTGATGACTTCCACCTTTTAATTTCCTCATTATTGGTCTTCCTGAATCTGTTTTGACGTGTTGACATTTTCCAATTTCCTGTAATTTCCTTCATTGCTTTGATTCAAAGGATAATAAACACATTTTCACGAGCTCAATAAGCTGAAACCAGAGCTGCCGACCTGTCCTCAGCTTCGTCCACTGTCCGACCCGGAGCTGAACCTCACAGAAGTGACCCTGCAAACACAAACTGCTCATGACGTTAACACTCAGTATAACTTTATCACTCACAGGCCGGCTACTGGTGTCCCCCCCCCCCCCCCCCCCCCCTCTCAGTCATCAACATCAGAGGCTGAACCTCATCCCCCGAGGCTCTGTAATCCACTCAGCAGCCGGCAGGACCCACGGCTCATTTTTCATTGCAGTCAGTTCTTTTTATAATGGAGCACGTCATTCTGCCGGGCCACAGAAGAGGCAGATACCTCAGTTTACTGCACCACAGACGAGCGCAGCAGAGCAGCACAGACGCAGCGCGCCCAGTCCGCCCATACAGATGTTCCTCCGTGCCCAACACAGGAAGCCATTAAAGAGCAAATCAATCAGTGGGCGCTGTGGAAAGTGGGGGGGGACCAGCCTCCGTGGAAGGCCTGTGGAGGGGCACACTGCCAGGGGCGGGAGACGCACTACCCAGCTCGTACCAAATATAAATTCACTGCAGGGCTCCTGGAAACCCGTGTTTTCATAAACATGGGAACTGGGTGGAAGCGATTTCCCGATTTGGAGCGATTCAAATGCAAAACAGTGGAGGGCCCTGACAAAAGAGGAGCGAGAGGAGAACATAAACACAGACTCGATAGCGTTGGCCCCTTGTTTGCCTGAAGGGGGGGGGAAATATTTTCAAAAGCTCATTCTCATCCTTGAAATCATTTTAGTGCCGTTAATCCTCAAACAACATTTCCCGACTCAAAGGGGATTCAAACCTTTTTCAAAATGGAGCTTTTATGCACGGAGCAACTCATAAATAAAGATTTGCATCGTGGCACTTCTTCATGCGGGTGGGGTGGGGGGTTGGGGGGGGGAGGATAAAGTTGTTCTCTGGTCCCGGCTGTTTATTTTTCCTTTGGAAGAAGTTCAGCCCCTCACAGACACAAACTCTTTTTTCACTGAGCTCAACCTACCGGCCCTGAGACCTGCTTCCATCGGTTCCACTCACATCACACCTGCAGCCGGGGATTGTTTGAAATTGTTGAAACATTTGAAATCGTTAATTTGTTTTGACATGTCAGTGCGAGACATCTTCATCCATCCATCCATCCATCCAGGGGAGAAGCTTCAGTCCCGAGATCTAATCTGTCAAAGGGGGAAACTTAATCCTCGTACACCTTCAAGTGGCAGAGTGTAAACCTGACTCAGTCGCTCCCTCGCCTGGAGTCGGGTGATAGCACCTGTCTGTTAGCGCAGATCAAAAAATGTTTCAAAGTCACAAACGCAGCCATGGGAATTCCCATCGAATCCAGGCCCAGAATCCCACAGATCATCTGGGACTTTGTTCTTACCATCAGTGATAGAGCTCCGCAATCCCCCCCCAGCCATTACGCTTAATGATCTGCTTAGCTGGCCGCGTTACGCCAAAGCTGGTTCCAGGAAGAAAGACGACTTCAAAAGGAACAGTTCCCCCCCCACGCTTGGTTTGTGTTTCCCCCCCCCCCCGTTCTCTCTCTGCTTATCGTGCACTGTGGAACCTGAAGGATGCACCGACACGATAAAGAAGGAATTAAATCTCTGAGCTGTGTACGTGTGGTTTCGTCTTAAGGATTTTGTGTGTGTGTCTGTGTGTGTGTTTGTGTGTGTGTGTGTGCACGCTGTCTGTAGCCTTGTCATGTTATGTTGCACAGACACCACACACACAGACTCACAAGTGGAACATCTGGTTCAAGGCCAGACTTGCTCCGGTCTCTGGCTGTCATTAGTCGTCTTAATGAAGAACATCGTTATATTCAGTGAACCTGCAGTGTTTCTTCTCCATCACTGAATCTGGGGCAGGTTGTTCCTCTGCTTCTCTCAACGTCCTCTCATCTGTTAATATGAATTCAAGAGAGGACTCATTCACTGTCGCTTTTTTGACACTATATTTCTCTCAGTTGTGAAGATAGTTAGCCCCGATTCTGAGGCCCCAGAGGAAGATATACTGTCTAGACAAACTTTGAATCTTTGTGTGTGTGTGTGTATACCTGCTTGGGAAAATAAAATATCTCATATCACAAGAACCCATCGAAGGACCTCATACTTTTTTACCGCTTGTTCTCTCTTCTCTCGTCTCAACCCACAAGGTCAAAGATGTGAGAAGTGTTCACGTCCCGGCTCTAATTGAGAAGAAGCAGCGACTGCATGTTATTCATATTCATCTACCAGAGGACAGACTATAAACACGTCTTTACATTTCTGTGTGAGATGTAACAAGTTGATTGATAAACTTCAAGAGGTGTTGGAGTGAAAGGAAAAGAAACTCATCCACTTTAGATAATGTGGTAAACGTAGATATCTCTTTAACTCTCAATGTGACAAACTCAGATGTCAGTTCTCAACTCTCTCCACTTTCTTTTCCTTTGGTTTCTCTGTGATCTTCCAGAGTCTGTCATGCCTTCTGAGGGGAGAGTGTGACGCCTGCATGGAGGACACGGCTTCCTCTCACTATAGTTTCATTTCATATCTGGGACTGAGCTGTGGTGGGACACCTGCCAAACATCAGCTCCACAGCGGCCGTGCAGGGGGGTCGTCTTGTTTACAGCCCGAAACCATAAACCTGCAAACAGACATGTGCTGCTGGGACCTGTGGCCTGAGTCCCCCCCCCGTGGGTTGTGTGTCACTGTTTAGATCTAACACCACTAAACTGTTTTCTGTTTTCACTTGGCCACAATCTTCTGAAATGAAACATGACGTCAAGACGCTTTTCATCTCTCGTCCAAACAACGCGACCCAAACACCCGACGTGAGGATCCTCACCGAACGTTTCCCATCAGCGGTTTACTCTTGTTTGTGTGTGTGTGTGTGGGGGGGGGTGGTAGCGTCTGGCCTTAATATACTCAGCGAGGTTCAAACCCCCCGGAGTTGTTTTCTGTTTGAAGAAGACTCTGGGTTGAGTTTGATACGTGTGGTGACCACTTCTCTGCACTCGATTGAAGACCATCAATTCCAAATGGAAAGAAAATGTCCTATTTCAGCTGGGGGGGGGGGGGGGGGATGCTTGGCTTCTCTCCACAGTCCAGATGCAGATTGGGTTTAATTGGAGACTCTAAATTGATTGTGTCTTTGTATACGTCAGATTTGAGATATACGTGATTTCCTTGAACTAATTGTGTTTTTCCAGAAACGCGTCCTGTCTTCCTCTCCGCCTCTAAATCTGTTTCCTTCTCCTCCTCCTCCTCCTCCTCCTTCTCCTTTAAAGAGCGATGTTACAACACACATTCCGGAGGGTGTCGCCCGCCCGGGGCCTAATTAGAGACCCAGGAGGACGATCAAGACGGATGACGGCTGTGTGTGTCAGCGGGGTGAGGCGGGGGGGGGGGGGGGGGGGGGGGGTGCAGTGGCTGCTGGTTAACGTGCAGGTGGCTCAACCTAAACATTGTCTTTTATCTTGGCTTTGAACACGGTGGAGCTCAGGGGCCTGCAGGTGTGTGTGTGTGTGGTTGTGTGTGTGTTGTGTGTGTGTGTGTGGTTGTGTGTGTGTGTGTGTGTGTGACTGAGGGGGTGTGCTGGTACAGATAGGGCCAGAGGCAGTCGTTCGTCAAGGCGAGTCGTCTTCGGCCGAGCTTCGCCGGGGTCAGAGGGTGACACGGTAATGTGCGTTGTGTTGTGTATGCAGCCCCTAATGATGTGGATCATACAGAGTGTGTGAGGCTGCTGCTGGGTCGCACACACACACACACACACACACACGGATGAGCAATGGTCCTGACTCAGACGTTTGTGTCTTTTGTTTTTATTTCATGTAATGAGCCGAGTTGTGTGTCACTGAGGGAAACGAGTTCGGCAGCAAACACTGACTCAGTCAAAGACAAACACACGGTCGTCATCATCCTTTTACCAGTCAAACCAGTAAGAAACTGTACTGTAGATTTCCTCCAGCCACTGGGACGTGCTGGTTTTAAAGGACTGGTTCAGTTGATTGGTTTTTATATGATTAGGTTTTAACACGATTTCCTGCTACCGCTCTAATTCGACCATCCACCCAATAATAACCTGTCTCATGCAGTCGATCATGATCTTTATTCAAATAAGTATCTCTACATAATCCACAGAGCGATGGACTGAGACCAGGTTCCATTGAAACTGCTCTATGATGGTTTTCATTTTCAATCATTCAATCATTTTTATTTCCTCCAACACTTATAAACCCAAAGATCTGCAGTGAATGACTGTGTGAGACAAAGAGAACAATAGTGTAATTTAAAAAATGGTTCTGAATTCTGAATTAATTCAATCAAGCCGCGCCAATTTGCGCACACTCATCAATATCAGTCCACTTGACATGTCTGCTTCTTTTCATTAAGATCCACGAGTGATTCCCAGAGAAATTGGTGAAAAGATAAAAAAGCCTTTCATAATGTTGAAGGATATCAGATCTGACCCAATCAGATATTGTGGCTGGATCCAGACCAACCTGTTGACAATCCGAGTGACAAACAGATGAACAGATGTGAAACCTCTGAAGGTGAAATCCTGAGAAATCCAGATTTGTTATCTTTGACCACTTCTCACTTCTGTGGATTATCTCCAAAAACCAGATTATCACCCAGTAGAGCCTGATTCCTCCACCAAGGCCCAACAGTCCATCAAACCACATTTAAACTCACGAGATTCTTATTTGGAATCGGCACAGAAACGGATTAATAACAGCTCCTAAAACATGACAATCTTTTATCAAGATCCATGATTTATTATCTGAGAAATCACAGAAGACGTTGTAAACCACACGTGTCATCACCAAGTGAATCTGTCCAGTGCTTGTTGTTTTTTTTGAAAGAACACGCTGCTGCTGTTAAGTTTTAAATGTCAATTTTAATAAGCAGTTAGAATCTTAAACACATTCCATCCTCCATCATTACACTGGAGTGGCAGCAAAGGTGTCAGTGACTCAATGTAAATACCAGAACAATCTGCAAAGAGTCATATTCAAATTTTTGGGGAAATCTGTGTCCCTTTAAGTTTTGCTCTCTCTCTCCTAAACTGATTGAAACGGACATGGAGCTGCGTTTCTCCACACCACAGATGTTGTGAACTCCTTCGGCAACAAAAACCTCCTTCTGCCCACAGAGGAGAGAAATGTGGCGTTAAGATTCACGGCCAGACGCTCGTGTTTACCGGAGAGAGGGACCAAGGACGTGACACAGTCCTGGCTCTTGAATTTCTTGAATTCAAAGTATCTGGGCCGACTTCTGATTCAGGCCTGAATATCTGCCCCTTCACAGGAGGTCAGGGTTTCTAACACGTCTCCCTGGATTCTTCTTTCTGTGACGTGACCTCCTGCCAGTCACCGCGGCCGCCCATCCTTAAAGCAGATAGGCACACGGTGTTCTCTGAGGAACTTCAGGTAATTATCGTGACCTTATTAAAACACAATTAAGCTTCACAAATGGCCAGAGATCAAAGTGTGAATGTCATGTGTGGAAGTGCCAAGTTTCATCTGGAGGGAAACAAAAACAAAAGAAAAAGAGAATTACAATAACTCCAGCCGACCACGAGGAATGTGGCCGGGCAGCGTGTGTGTACTCGCCCAACATGTGATCACACACACGCACGCACACGTGCACACACACCAAGAGAGAGAGAGAGAGAGAGACAAAGAAGACAAAGGGAGCCTTGCTGCCACTACTGTACGACATCATAGGGGAGATGGGGGTCTGCAACTCAGGATACTTCTCATGTGGGCACAGTCTCTGCTCAGTCTGATCAACACATCACGTACAGTCCCACATCGAAAGTCACTTCTTATTTTGGATCTGCACTAATTTCTCAAAACTCGTAAATATCAGTCCACTGTCCGATTTCTAAAAAATCAGGATTGATGAATTATTCTCCGAGGAATCAAGGAAAATATTGAAAAATGTCAAAGACTGAGATAAAACAATCCTGGATCCGGCCTCTGATTGTTTCGTGACCCACATCAAGTTTCATAGCGATTAATTGTGTTGTTTTTGTGTGATCTTGTTGACGGAGTAAATAATAACAATACAAAGGAGTCGTTCAAAATCTTTCACTGCCTCCAGTTTGTCACAAGAGAATATGTTATGGATTTTGTTTGGCTTTGGACTTGTTATCAAACAATAATGATGATGAGACAAATTGTTAGACAGATTTGTTGTCACCTCCATCAAAGTGAACAAATCAGACACACACGGAAATTATTAAATTAAAATCCAGTTGAAAGTAATGACATAAAGAGGTAATGATGTCTTTATGAGTATTAATTAGGTGCAATGGGTTGGTGCCATACTGTGATACTACATAATCATTATCAGCAGTGTTACCGCAGTGTAGCTCATTTAAACTACTTTATATACTCAGTAGTTTAGTTTAATCTATAAAAAATATCATATTTTTTAAATGCATCATGTTTTCAAATGTTAAATCTTAATCTGCAAGGTTACTATCTACAAAGTAAGAGCTCAGTAGTGAAATAAAAAGGTTTGATTTTTTTCAAGTAAAGTTCCTAAAAGTTGTAACAAAAATTGTTATTTTCTGTCTGTTATTGGATTCTAAACACTTATATTATAAATCCACTGAAAACTATCTGTCACCCAGCTGTCATAGAACTTTGGACGTCTCAGTTAGAGCTGCAGAAAACTGTCAGTGTTGATAAATTAAAATAACTCTCTTCCTCTCAGACAGTCTCAGTTTTTCCCTGTGATATAAGTGGATTTGTTTTTTTTAAGCAGACAGCATCTGAAGGCCACAGTTACATTTCTCCAAAGTGCCTACGTCATGCTGCACGACTTCTGATCGCTTTCCCAGTGCACCCCATCTCAACCCAGTCGGTTTTGGCAAAATAAATGTTGGGCCTGTCCTCTAACACAGTGATGAGCTCATGCTGAGGTTTCTCTATTTTTAGGCTCAGTCACTGGATGTTTTTTTTTCAGGGCTTGGACACTTCTACTCAGGACTTCCTGCTGTACTGCGATGGAACACTAGAGGTCGCTGTTTCACATTGAAGGTGCAGCGAGGTGAGCAGCACTGACACAGGGAGGATACACCTGTTTCTGTCCAGTGAAGAAGTCACTTTCTGTCAGTTGTTCAGATTCATTTATGCAGAAACACCACCAGCCTCAAAGTGAATGTCTGGAACTAATATTCAAACTTTATCTGCTCATCTGTTCATGCAAGTTCTGAAAAAGAAAAACACCCATGAGTACAGTTGCTCATTCCCACCACAGGATCTTTCTAAAACACAGAAGTATAAAAACACATATATATCTTTTTTATATATATTACTACTTTCTTTCATCACAGCTCTAACAACAGGAGCAAAAAACTGAATTCTGCCCTCGAAGAAATACGTCAAATTTCACAGATCTGAATTAAATCTCAATCTATCAGCTCCACTGCTCTTCCAGGATCCTCCCTCACTGTTAAACCCTTTTTATTAGGTAGCTTTTATAATTATTTATCTCCAAGGACTTGGTATTATGTGTGACATAACCCAGGGGTTACCAAATTTTAAAGGAAACCTCACTTCAGAGTTAGACCCTAACATAGAATCCACTTATTGTGAGTCTGTGCTGCTCCTACAGGGAACTGTGTTACTTTCTGGTAACTCTGATATGTGCCATCACCCCCCCATAATGTGAAAAGACCTGAGAGTAAATGCATGATGAGCTTATGCTGCTTAAAGGTCACGTTTTTATCCTCTGAAATCCAAATTCTTGAAGTTTCTATACGTGTTTGCTGTGATATTAGTTGTTATAAAACAGAAAGCAAATCAGTTTATCCTTTTTCTAACCTGCTGTTCATTGCACCAGAAGAGTCCAGCCTCCAACACCAGCACCACAACCCTCCCTTCCTCTCCTCCCTCCCTCTCTCCTCCTCCTCCTCGGCTTCCCCAGCTCTGCAGGTTGAATCTATTGCCCCTATTTCCTGTCACATGGTTTGGAAACAGGATCCCTGCTTTCTACTATCTGGTCCCGTGTCTGTGGTGTCAGTGCTGTAGTAGCTGCAGGAGCTGTGTGGAAGTTCATGGGACTTGTTTTACACCGGACTCCCTGCGCACACCCGGGCCGTCAGTCAGTGAGTCGGTCAGTGACTCGGTCGGTCCACCACCTCCACCCCGGCGGGCTGCGCATCCGTCCGTCCACCTGAGGTCCGCTCCCGACTCTTTAAACCTCACCATGGATTCGTGGACCGTCACCTCCGCGCTTCTCCTCGCTGGGTTTATTTCCTCCGCAGCTCTGAACCATTTCGAAACCGGTAAGACGCAAACTTTTTTTCCCCCTGCTTCCTCCCTTCTCTTCCTCCGAGGATCTGTCCCGGTGACTGCGTGCGTCGCGTCTCCAGAGTTGATCTTTTACGCACACTTTACGCAGCAGAAAACACGTTGATTCTTATGCTACGGGGGATTATTGTCTTCTTAGCTGTCGTGCATGACACACATTGCAGTCGCAGTTAACTCCATTCATATATATTTCATCGCTTTGGTCCGAGGCACGGCACAGCACGGTTTCCCCAAACTGCACGCTGCCTTTAGTCTCATTTGCAGGATTGTGCAGCCGAAGATAATACAAAAAAAAGGGGGGGGGGGGGGGGGGGGCTTGTTGTCAAACGTGAGCAGGGAGACTGGCCCGATCAGATATTTCACTTCGCACCTTCAGGGTAAACACATCGGACTCGAAGCGATGTCCTCAGACCTGTGGAGTCCCGCAGCAACACGCCACCGACCGTGGATCAGTGTAAAATGTGCAGGGGAGGTTTAAAACCCACAGCAAACACGTCCACTGTGACACTACGGGTTGATCTTGTGAAACGTTGCGCTTTTAACCCAAAACCTGCAGCTTTTACGCACCAGACTCTCCAACGACAACAACGACCTCTTCTGCATCAGCGGCTCATCAGGCACATCCCAGCACGCTCCTCCACTCAGCTCATGTTCAACCGTTTCGTGGCAAGAACGTGTTCATCCACACTGTGAAGTCACTGGTGTTTGTCTTTAATTGAACCACACAGAGATCTGCCACCCTCCTCTTCCTCCTCCCTGAAACCCTTCATCTCAATCATCAGATTCGATCCATGTAATTCACCATCCACTTCACACCATTACGCAGCGAGAGGCTCGAGTCCTTGCGCTGAACTTCAAAGTTCACAGCTTATAGTCTTTCGTTTTCCCTCGAGGCTGAATATTCAGATTTAAAGTGAATATCTAATAAGGATGACCGCACTAACCCTCGGCTGCTCCTCGCTGTAATTTGCGCCGCGTTTCATGTCGCAGCAGCAAATCCTCGTGCTTTCCTTTTTAATTTTTTTGTCTCTTAATTATAGCCTTGCATCTGAAATTAGAGGGTCCGCCATCTGGGCTAGTGCGTAAGTACTCCCATGTGTACCTATGTATTAACAAAGTATTTAAAGCGACGGTATTCCCCCTCATAACACTGGAGCAGGAGAAGAAAGAGGCACGTTTGCTGCAGTAAAACAATAATTTCATGCGTCTATAAGAAGTCGGGCCCTTGACTGTTTCATGCTCGTGATTCTCTGACATGTTTGACTCTGCAATTAAAGGGTCAAACTGAATATGACACCTTAAGGAGAAATCCACCTGGAAGCTCCTCTGCACTTAACTCTACTCTAACTGTCACATAGTTGTTTACATGTGCAGAAAATGTGTGTAACTGCAGGACAGTGCTCATAGATGGATGGATGTATGGATAAGCTTTGTTTATATACAGCAGCTCTCATACTTTACAACATTGAATTTGGCTCACGTGCGAAGAGATGAAGAACATAATGAACATAAAAAACTGCTTTATAAAATCAATATATATATAAAACCCAGGAGGTAAAACGGGAGATAAGTGTCTGAGGAGCAAAGACCACTGAAATATACTAATACATGGAGGTCAAGGTGACATATGAATGAAGATTAGATAGATAGATAGATAGATTGATTGATAGATAGATAGATAGATAGATAGATAGATAGATAGATAGATAGATAGATAGATAGATAGATAGATAGATAAGTAGATAGATAGATAGATAGATAGATAGATAGATAAACTTCATTAATCCATACAGTAAGAGATGTTGCACAAAAATCGATTAAGTATAGAAATGCAAAAAATACAAAATACACAGTTACATATAAAAGACAAAAGCCTTTTGAATAAGGCACAAATAAATAAACTGTAGTTTAATACCACCACACTTCCATATTGCCTAATACATGAATTATTCATCTTTTCCACTTAACCAGGAACAGCTCTTTGAGATGCAGCATCTCCTCTGCCGGGATGTCCTGGGCAGATAACACACAACAGACACATATCATGGAAAATGAAACACACATGTTGAAGGAGATGACATTGTTCCATGAAACTTGAAGTTGAGTGTCTCGCTGAGAATCAAAGAAGGAAGTCTTGGAGCTGATGTGTGATGCAGCCGTGTTGAGAAGTGAAGGAACCTCAGGGGGGACAGAAGGCAGAGCTGCTCAACACGTCTCATCGTCATCCTCTCTGTCAGAAGAATCCAGGACATGTCTTGTGATGTAATTAAGAAGTAACAATGTGGGCGTGTGCAAAAGTTTGAATTATTCACCGGCTGAGTTTTTTTGCCTTAACTGCCACAGCTGGGTCACGCAGCAGCTCATTGATGCTGAGGAGCCGGCGACTGTGACACGGCGTTGAAATCAATTCCACTGGAGTGCTCTCACTGTCACGGCAGACGGCGGCACTTCATGTTGCATTGTGGGATAATCGTGTTCTGTGATATGCACGCGCAGACAATATATACGTGTCTATATATAAACACTCACAGGCTCTAAGAGTAAAAGGGACGAGTGTAGCTGCGGGTGAGAGATGACGTGTTGGTCGGAGAAGCAGATAAGTGCCTTTATGGAACCTGTAATATGAGAACGGCCTCTTCCTCAACAGTGTGAGTCAACCGGTGACTCTCATCCATGATGTACCTGATGTCTCTTCCACCTGAGCTCAGGGGCCTTTGGCGTCGTGGACGGGCCCACGCTGGTTAATGAGCAGGGAATCGTTCTGTTCTCCAACTTCCTGTTGCCCCTGAACCTGTCCTACAGCGCCGAGTCGATGATGGGGTCCAGTGGGGAGAGTGAAAGACCCACAATGCACCTCTACGGACGTGTTATGTGAAGTCATGCATCGAGTTTTAGAAACAGAAAGGTCGAGGGTCTGAGGTCTGAGTTGCTGTCACGACGCTTCACCTTTGACGTGATCCTCTTTTGATTCAGCAGCAGGGGGAGCAGGCTGCTACATGCAGAGGTCACCTCTGACCTGCCCCAGGGATTCTCCGCCTAGAGGTCAGGGCGACGGTTAGAGGAGTCCTTCCTTGGGAATTTAACTGGCAGACAGTTAGCTTAGCTTAGCATTAAGGCAAGAACGAGTGGAGAAAGGCAACAAAGCCCAGATAACAACTGCTTAAGATCCAGGTCCACAATTTGCTATTCTAAAAATTCTATTACAGCCCAAAGTTAAACGACAAATTGTTATTGTCACATTTTAGCTTTTGGCTGTAACAAGTGTGATATAAATGATATAACGAGTTTACCAGTGAGCTGTGTACCCCTGTTTCCTTTCTTCATCCTGATCTAAGATCTTCAGGCTGCAGCTTCCTTTTTAAGAGAAGATATGAAAGTCTTGTCAATCAATCTTCTCCTCTGTCAGAGAGCAGATGAGCATTCTTCTTAAAATGTTGAACTATTGCTTTTAATAGTGTAGAGTGAGTCTTTAAATTGTTCCCCAATCTTCTGGTGACATTATTATATTATTCAAATGAAACAATACAATTAGATGTGGTCCATTCTGTGCCAGTCTGCAAAGAAGGGATGGTCAAGGTCCCGCCCCTACACAAGCTCGACCAATTGCGATTCAGTCTCAGCTGTCAATCCTTACGTCTCACCACATTTTTATAAGATGAGTTAACCAATTAAAAACCAAACTTAGTGGAACAATTTAAACTTATTTGAAAAGAGCTACCTAAAATGACATAAACCATTTTGGAGACTGAAGTACTTTCAGTTTTTAGTTTGGTCAGTGTCCCATGCACTAACAAGGAGGAGGTGGTGATCTGAACAAGGAACCAGCACAATCTGTGTATCGCTGCACTTTCTTCTACCTTTAAAGTAAAGCAGGGGTTGGGTTTGGTCGTGAGGCTTGAACAGGGCAGGATGTTAACATCAGGTTAACATCAGGCTGCTCAGTGTTTGGAGACGAGAACTGGCTTTCGAGCTTTCTTGTCATTCACGGTCTTTGCCAGTGCTGTGTATAAGTAGACGTGCATGAAGTATCACGGGGAATTCTGGCCTATCTTATCAAACTAAGTTGCCACAGGTGAAGCTGCTTGATTGTTTCCAGATGAGCTCTTTACCCTCATTCAACACTTCTCCTTCTCACTTGAAGCTGTGCAGGGCCCAGATAGAGTGATGGGTGCATGAATGACAGCATGTGTTTTGATTTCTCTTTGTAGCCTGACATGCTTATAAACCCGCTGCATAAACTGGCCGGCCACTGGTTCATCTGGCAGCGCTCAGCTTCTCCTGCTCCCGGACTGATCCCTGTCCAGCGGGGCACGATGTCGGCCTGGACTCCGTCTGATTCAGAGCCACGGACGGAACTGGGCGTAGCCGTGCAGCGTGGCAGAGCGTGGTTAAACACACTGTACAAGCTCCTGAACAGAAGCTCACACAGCTGAGCAGCTTCAGGAGGTTGACATGTGAAGGATCCGAGTCTATGGTGCATGGATTGTGTTTATTTGCAGCTGCTTGGCCTCAAGAGAGCGTTGGATGTCTGTGTCTCTGCTCGTCTACTGTCTGTTAAACGCAGGGGAAACCAGTGTCTTCACAACGTTTCCATGTTTGTATGATTCCCGTGTGTTATTGTGTGGATATTTCTGGCTCTCACTCCGACCTACATGCGTGTGGAGCTGCAGCTAACAATCGTTTTCATTATGAATTACTGTACAAGTTCAAAGTGATGTTATCCCTTGAAACGGCAGCCGAGGGAACTGCCTCACCACGAGCTCCGTTTCCGTCTGGAGCTTTTGATATCAGCATGTGATCTTCATCAGCAGATACAGTCGTCTGAAGCCCAGTTGTGTCGGAGTTGTAAATAAAACTAAAATCGACTTGTTTCTGGGCAGCGTGAGGAGGCCTGAGTCCACGTTGGCCCTGAATCTGAGGTCTGTGGATTATTTATGTCCATGCAATATCTGACAGTATAGTGAAAAAGCCCGAGGTCTCATCTTCAACTTGTTTTCAGTCCAAAACCAACAGATATTCAGAGAAAAATGATTTGAAATCAAAAGCAGCAAACGCAGAAAAGCTGGAAACAACAAACGCCTGATGAATTTTCTCGCTGGGCTCTGCTCCCGCTCCTCCACGGCCCTTCAGAGGATTAAGTGGTGTAGCTAATGGATGAATGATTCATTTTCGATCGCTCAACAATTCATTTTATCAGCTCATAATTTCAGCACTAACTGTAACCATCTGCAGTTCGAGTTTATTTTTTAAAGGGGCCACGTCAAACCGATGTGTCTCACGTCCATCTGTCTCATCTCCGACCTCGTAGAGACACTCCATACAGTGCAGGCTATGATTGGGTTCTGTCCTTTAACCTCTGAGACAGCGTGTCCTTTGTGTGTGTGTGTGTGTGTGTGTGTGTGTGTGTGTGTGTGTGTGTGTGAGGAGAGATGCTCCGGATCGTCTGCCTTGGAAGATAATGACAGACCATCTTCAGCCGTTTGAAGAAACACTAGCTTGTGTTGGCAGAGGTGAGGAGCGACAGTGGCTTCTTAAAGAGTTTAGCATGAGGGCTTCTGGTGTGCGGGCGGAAGCCTCTGTGCTGACTGAGGGGAGTGGCAGAGGGCATTGTGGGAAGAGGGCGACTTGGGTCTGCGTTTCAGATGTGGGCCCTGCGGTCCAAACCCCCCCCACCCCCCACCCCACCCCCTGCTTTCCGGTTCATAGAGATGGAAACCTCTCCTCCCTCGGTGAGCTTCTGTGTGGCAGGAGCAAGTTCAGACAAACCGCCGAGATGGATTGGTGTACTGTACAGTGTGTGTGTTAGTGTGTGTGTGTGTGTGTGTTTGTAGCTGGATGTGACTGTAGCAGCCAGTGGGAGTTTGAGACTTTGCTGAAGGCTGCTGCACTCCAGAGGATAGTCAGGCCCAATTTAGGACCAGATTCCCATTCCGATAATCGCTGGGGTCGTTCCAAACCAGTGGTCAGCCAGTGCCCATTATCTGCCCAAATACTCCAGAAGTGTGTTTTTTTAAGTTTGATATTTACGACCACCGGCTCCGACAGTTGTTTGCCAACAGCCATTAAAAGAAACTGAAGAAGAAGAAGAAGAGAAAACAGATTGTTTGTGAGATTCCAAGTCTGTGATGTATTTTATTACAAATGCAAAGTGTGTGGTCTGACATTTTGGCCAAATTGTCCAATGTGTGTGTGTGTTCTGAAGATTATCATATTAATAAAATCGGTTTAATCTGTCACTGTCATGTCTGTGGTCACTTAAAAGAGTTGAAAATCCATCGTCCTTCCAATCAGAAGGGAACACGTTGTAGTTCAGAAAATCAGAAGCAAATAAAGTAAATTAATTAAATGTGATAATGCTCCAGACATGGAGGGAGTGATAAATGTTCAGGGTCAGTCTGTGAGGTTTCATGAGTGTCACTAAACATCTCTCTCAGTGCCTCATGCCGTGTGACATTCATCACCCTGGTTATGAGATGGACTCAAGCCATTATCTTCATACCGCGGCATATCACGCCAAAACAATTTGCATGAATAGATTATTTTCTCTGAGGAAACACGAGTTTCAGAGTCGCTGCTCTCTTTCCCCGGCTCTTGAGACAATGCTTCTCCGTTGTCTTTGCCTCTCAAGGACACGCCGACGTGTTGGCATCAATCACGGGACAGGGACAATCCACCGGGCACAAAGGGTTGCATTTACTCTGTGCTCTCTCATCACTCATCGGAATGATGTGTAAACTGATGACTTGGCTGAGCACCGTAAAACTTTATCCCTCTTGAAATGTCCTTTGGGCCCCTGTCAGACCCGGTAGCACCGTCCCTCCTGAGCGAGCTGATCCCTGGACAGTTTGAAGATGCAGCTGCAGTGAGTGTGTCCTGGTTGTTTTCACCATAAACCTCCTCTGTGGGTTGCTTTCATGCATAATCAGGTGCACACATGGAGTCCTCGTAAATCTTCAGTGGAATGCACGAAGGGGTTAAACTCAGCAAGACAACAGAACTCACTAACAATAACCGTCTATATGACTTTTTAAGGGTTCTCCTCCTTAGAATCAAGGCTCTGAATGGGCTGAGTTACACGGCTGACTGTCTGGTTAACTACGTTCCCTCTAGAGATCATCTGCAGAAGGTCTATTAGAGGTTCCCAGAGATCCAGTGTTTGTAAACTATGCTCCAAAGCTGTGGAGAAGCTAGTTCAGTAAAAGTATTTAAAAGAAAACTTCAACTAGATCTTGCACTCACTTTCTTTCATTTCTATCTTTTATGTATTGTTTTATTTAAAGGTTCAGTGTGTAAGGTTTAGGTGAAATGGATTTATTGGCAGAAAATGAATATAAAATAATCCCAGTGATGTGTTCACTAGTGTGTTTCATCTAAATTGGACCAATTGTTGTTTCTTTACCGTAGAATGAACCCTTAATAATAAAAAAGTTTATATTTACTGTTGTTAATGTTTGTTAATGTTTATTTTAGCCATTGTTCAACCTGGACAAACTAAACCTTTTGAGTTTGTTAGAGACAACTGAAGGTTCCCACAGGTTCTCCTTCATGTTTGGAAGGGGAGGGTGACATGCAACATGCATCCACACCACTAGATGTCACTAAATTCTACACACTGAACCTTTAAGTACTAGATTTAATATCACTTAAAAGGATAAGCTGTGTTAATGCAGACCATTTATATTTATATGGCACCTAAATGATTAAAAACTAGGACATAGCTCCTCATGTTCTCCAGTGGCAGCAGCTCATAGTCGCCTGTAGCAGTGATATCAGAGAAGATATGTGCGATCATTGAGAAGCCTAGAAAAGAAAATAGAGGAAAGCATTATCCTCTTTACATATCCCAACACTCTCCGCTCTCAGCGTGTCACGACTTGTGAAGACAGGCCAACGTTTCGAAGAATTCCCTCATTCACTGTGAGTCAGTCCACGCTGGCTCACAGACGGTAACAGGAGAGGACTTCCCTTTCCCCGCTGGTTTACTTCCTGTTGACCTCTGGGCGGTTCCCGGTTAGGGGTCAAGTCTCGGGCAGCGCCCTTGCTCCTCCGCGCCGAGGGGGCCGGACCGCCCATGAAACCACCGACCACAAAGATGGAGAAACAGAGCTGGCTATTATAAACACAATCATGCTTATTATCATGCCACTGTGCTTCTCGTCCTGTCGTGTTCAAAGGCTTGAACAAACCACCTCTTTGTGTCGCTCCCGGCTCCGATTCTCGTTTCTAACCTCAGCCGCAGGTTCAGCTCTTCCTCAGGCGGTTGATCGGGCGGTTGATCGGGCGACCCGGCATGCAAAGCAGCCGGGCCGGATCCAGTTCCGGGACCTATGATGGCGTTGGTCTGATAGTCATGTAAAGCGCTGGGAGCAGAGAAGGGAAGGGGCGTCCCCGGACAAACTGGTTCAGGGCTGCGTCACTCCGGTCTGAGATCCCCGGCGGTCACACAGGACAACGTGGAATTAAACTGTCAGGCCTCGTCTGGCTGTGTACAACTGTCAGGCGTCAAAGAGATAAACAATGTTTAGGTGGGAGTCTGCACTCATGTGGCCAAGATGGTGGCTTGTGAGGTTTTGTTGCTCAAAGGTCAGTCAGGACCAGGCAGAGAGTTCTCCTGGATGAGCTGTGACATGTTGGTTTATGATGGAGCTCTGCAGAGCGACGTCAGTTCTTCTCTTATTCTTTTCGAAACTTTTCTCATCTTCTCTCTCTAGATTGCATTCCCCGGCCTCTTTGTGTACTTTGACATTTGTGTATGTATGAGGAGAGCCTCTCCAGTCGCTGACGATGACATTCAGCTGCTTTCTCCCACTCTCTCTCTCTCTCTCTCTCGCTCTCTGTCTCTCTCTGAGTCTATCAGCTGGAACACACTGGAGAGCGAGGGGGATAAATCAAATACTCGGAGAACAATAATGAAATACCACAGAGGCGTATGTTCCTCCATGAATTCTATTAACTCCCCAAACAAACAATTGTTTTCATTATCAAAACTCAATTTAATTTACAGAGAATGGAAATTTAAAGGAGGTTTTAAGGCCCCGGGGGGAGGATGTGACAGAAAATATGTACGTTCCTGCCTCAATACTGGATTTATAGGACCACTTGAAATCAAAATAGGGTTTTATCAGCTCTGGGTCTGTCGGGAAAAGGTTGTGCAGCCGCGCTGGTTCTCTAAAAACACTCATTGGCTGGTGTATCGTTTCAGCATTTCAACGAGAACAGGAAAAAAATGATTGGCTTGATTTCTTCTGGTTTCCTGTTTCTGTATTTCTCCTTTTCCAACAAACTATTAATAATTTCTGATTGAGGTAAATGAGCTGTTATTCGTTCTTTGATCGGAACGTGCACCTCGTTCCCTAACGCCTCGCCGGTGATTGGTCGGGTGCAGAAGAATCCACGCCGGCCACCGAGCTTCAAAGCAGCCATGTATTTTTGTGGTGTCGCTGGCAATTCTGAGTCCTGAGAAGCGAAACCATGAACCTCACGGGAGGATATTGAATTGCTCCTGTGTGAGACATGACCTGTCCGGCGAACTTCACTTCTTTTTATACCGTAGTTATAGTTGGGCCGGGGCCACTGAGGTCTGGGCTCCACTGCGGTAGAGTAATGTCAGCCACTTTAAATAAATGGAGAGTAATTCTGCTGCTGAGCCCCGGGGTCTGGTTTGTGTCCAGCTGCGGCCGTTTGTGGCCGAAGAGACAAATTGTCGCCTTTTTCTCCGGGCGGGGAGGAAACGCCGTCAGACAGGACGGATTTGACAAGGACAAGCAAGTGGACATGGCTAAGTGGACGGAGCAGACGTTTGGACAAGTGCAGGGAGCAGACGTAGAAGTGGTCAGCAAACAAAAGAACAAGGCCAGTGGGCAGAGTGAAGATGCCGTGACGGTGAAATGTGGTGTGACTGACGTGCCGTGGATCAGAGGGCGCGGAACAAAAGTCCTTTCCATGTGGTTGTTTTTTGTTTTTTTTAAGAATATGGAAATAGACGTCCATTAACTGGAGCAGTGATACCTCAGGGACAGTTAACTGAGCTTAAACAGCTCATTCTACTTTACGAGTGCACAGGAACATCTCAGGCAACTGTTTGCACAAAAACCCTTTGTCCCCCCCCCCCCCCCCCCCCCCCTCCAAGCCGGGGAGCCACTGATATCTCATTGCAATAGCGAGGCTCTTTGAAAGAGGCTGGAACTGAAGGGATGAAACCCAAGTCACCAAGAGGCCCGGGTTAGTTGTCTGTCCTGCATTGAAGGTGAATGCCGCTCCCCAAGGTGGAGACACAAGGGGCGGGGCCTGCCGCAGCCTATGTGGCACCGGCCCTTGACCAGCACCACCGGGGGTGTGGTCACACTCGGCCGGTGCCATGAAACAGAATCTGCTGGTCCTCAAAAGATCCCGCGTAATGGATCCCCGTCTCAGGGAGGCCACTGGGATGCCCCCTGTCTTTTACCACAGCCATCTGGTTCCTGGTATCGCTGCTCTTCCCACAGCCACACAATCCACAGTGAAAGAGGATCACTTTCACCGTCAAGATCAGGAACTGGAGACGTGGCCGGTTGAAAGAGGTCTGATCGCTGTGATCCCCTCTGTGGCAGCTGATTGTGTCCAGGGAAGTTCGCCCTGCCGCGGCTCATCTGACCAGCTCTCATGATATTATAAAGGCTCTGTTCTCTGGCCAGGTCATTCAGGCAAGAGCATTCAAAACTAAATATTTAAAAAAGGGTAAATTGTGTGTCGATCAAAGCAAAACGTCTGAAAGTTTATCACCACAAAGTAGATGTGGATCTAAAGTTGAAAAAAAAAACGGCGAGGGAAGAGAGCAGCTTCTCCTTCTGTAGTTTACAAGAGAGGCGAAACAAATCAAAAACATTTCTGGTGTGTTTGCCACTCTCTCCAAACGAGCGCGCTGCAGATTCATTGGATGCAGATGGATGCATGTTTGTGCTGCACACATGGGGCGTGTTAATCCACCGCTGAGAGCGAGCGAGACGTAAACGTTCCTCAAACCTCAGAACTTCTTCTTACACGTCTATAACGGCTCCTCTGACGCTGACCCCTCTCCCTCCATCCCGTCCAGCGGTCAGCGTCAGTTCCATTTAATCACAACACGCCGCTCGGAGCCTCTCGCAGACATTTGATCAACTTAAGCCCAATTTCCAGTAACCATGTTGTTCCACTTCTGAAGGGAACAATTACCGAAGAGAGGGGCCTCACAGCTGCCTGTAAGGCGCAGGAGTCCCAGGCTGACGGGACGCCCGGTGGTCGGGTTGAAGAGGATATCCAGACATCTGATTTAATCACGTTTTGTTTGTTCTTTGTTAGAATACAGACGTCAAGGGGTAAAAAACACAGTAAACCAGATAACAACACAGTATTCAACACCTATAAAGGTATTTTTTATGACATTTACAGTAAAGAATAGTAGATTAACTGAGTATAAATAATATAATATAATAAACCGTCCAGTAGTTTGTGTAAAATCGTTCTAAAAAAACAAATAAATGAAGACAAAAACATAACCTTCCTCTCAGAAGTAATAAAAATAAACAGAAACATTTTGCAAGTGAGATACAAACTTCACAGACAAGTTGTGAAGAAGAAGAAGAAGAAGAAGAAGAAGAAGAAGAAGAAGAAGAAGAAGAAGAAGAAGAAGAAGAAGAGTCCACCTGTTTCCACTTTCCTGTGCATTCCCCTTCAACGGTTTAAATATCGACCATAATGTCGTCAGTGCTGATAAAACCCTGTAAGCAAGATTTAGACAAAGATAAAGCTGAGGCTGAAGTAGCAGAGCGGAGATCCCCCCCCACCCACCCCCACCCCTCCCCCCGCTCCTTTTGATGAGATGCCTCTGATTCACTCATTCCCCGAATTAAACCTTGGTTTCACGTTAAAGTGCTGGCAGGAAATCCACGAAATGGAAATAGCTCATCAAAAACTGCCGAGCAGAGAATGAAGCTGTCGTCCAAACAGCAGCAGCAGCAAAGTGCGGCTGCTGTTTGGGAGGAGAGTAAGACGCTCTGCAGGAATGACACATCTTCATCTTCATCTTCATCCTCATCTTCATCTGCAGCACCTGCAGCGGCTGCTAGAGGAAGAGGTTCAGGACTAAACTAAAAGCTACTACCTGCACAGCGCCCTTCAGAACCACAGCCTCTGCTGCTCTGCACGCACGGACCCACATCCTCTTGTTGTGTTTCACTCTGAATGAAACAAAAAGTCAAGACATCAGAGAAAACAACCTGAGCTTTTGATCTTCTTTTTTTTTGCATTAGCAGCACAGGTCACATTGCACCCCCCCCCCCCCCCCGCCTTCAACCTGAGACCTTTATTTATCCGAGTCAGACTTCATCTTCCCCTGGACCCTGTAATCACTCAGGACCTCAGAGAGAGAGAGAAGAAACCGAGGAGGTGTGTGTGTTGGAGGTAGTGTGTGTGTGTGTGTGTGTGTGTGTGTTGGAGGTAGGGGGGGGAGGGGGGCTGTAATGGTTACACTCAATCCCCTGCAACAGCACTGACAGAGCCTTAAACCACATATAATTTACATTCCTCAGATACCAGCTAACCTGAGCACAAACAGGACGATCGAAAGCAGGTGTGTTCAGCAGCGAGCCTCCTCTTCTGTTTTTCTTTCTTCGTCGCTCACCTCTCTCTGACTCGCTGCTGCTGCTGCGGTGTCAGTGATGGTGGAGATGAGCCTGGAGCTGGACACACAGCCGGCCTGAGCTCCATCACTGTGATTCTATCACTGGAGTCGTATGAAAAGTGGAAATCTGACGAAGGAGTGCACGAGCGCTGTGAGGAGAGGAGTTGGGGGAATTGTCAGACATGTGCATGTAAACACACAAACACACACACACACACACACACCCAACACTCACACAGGCAGTGGGTGGATATCTACAGTGCAGTGACGAGTGGGTGAGAATGGTATCGCTGCGATGACACTGGCCCCTACCACTGAGGGAACAAAGGAGCCTGTGTGTGTGTGTGTGTGTGTGTGTTTGTGTGTGTGTGTGTGTGTGTGTGTGTGTGTGTCACTCCACATCGGATTCATCTTAAAATACTGCTGCTGCTCTGCTGATGAAAATTGCTCCCTTTCATTCTTACTGTAAATGCATCTGGGGGGGAGGGGGGGAGGGAGACTGGGTATGAGAGGGGAGAGAGTGAGAGAAGCAGGAATGATGTGGGCAGCAGATTAATGCATGTTCTCTCACTGCTCTTTGTTGATGGGGGGGGGGGCGTCTGACGGTGCAAGTTGTCTGAGAGCTTGTTTCACCGAAAACCAAAAGGGACGAGGGCAACCTGCATCACCTCCGCTCAGGGCCATTACCGACAGTGAGCCGTGGCCTTGTTCATCACAAGCCACTGATCCTCTGCTCATCAAAGGGCTGCATGCTAGGTGCAGCCCACACGGGGACGTGTTGCTTTCTTCACAGGGCGAGAGCGACTTGTTTTTCTGTCTCTAAAAAACCCCGGCATCGCCCGCGTTTGGTTTCCCGGGCGAAAGGGCCCCGACACGCAGCTGCGCCACAGAGCTCTGGAGTGTGGAATGAGTCTGGTGCCGTCCAACTCAGATGTTTGAGATGCAAACCGCGCGTGCTGTTAATTTTACAAACCCGGGGGCCTCGTCTGCAGCGTATATATAACACGGGGAGATGTGGAAAGAAAAAAAAGAAAAAGGGCCACTTCATTGGAGCTCTGCACACGAGGGAGAAAATTAGAGGCTGGGTTAACAATCTGCAGGATCATAAAAACGGCCTTTGTCCCACCCTGACTCACCCCAGTTCCTCTCTGTTTTCCTCCCTTCGTACTTCTTGAATTTGCCTCCCCCTCCATTGCTCACTCCCTCCCTGAATCCTCAATGTTCTCGTCTACTTTGCAGTTTTCTGTCATTTAGGACGGATTAAACCTAAAAGTGCTAAAAACTCCCTCAGCTCCCCTCACCCTCACTTCCTGTCCCTGCTCTCTCCAGGCTGCTGAAGCTCTTTACTGTGATGTCAGAGTTTTGGTTTAACGCAGGTTCAGTGGCGTGTGTTGAGCATGCAGGAGTCTTCCCATCTGCTGGTTTAACCCCTGTCCTCTGCACTGATTGTGTAGTTGTGTGATTGTGTGGATGAGTGCGTGCGTTGGCGTTTGTGAGAAACCACGAGGATAGAGGCCGAACAAGCTTTTAATCTTGTCTGGAAATTTGGCCTCTTTCCTGGCAGATGTTGAGAATGACTTGGAAGAGCCCGTACAGAGGTGCCAGAGGGGGGGTAATTGAACACGACACCCCGTCCGCCCTCATGTCAGGTCGGCTGGCAGCGCCCTGATGTCGACATTTCGCCATTGGTTTTCTTTTCCCCCGAAGGGTTTCAGCGAATCCCTCAATGTCCTCTACATCAAGAGTCTGCAGCTCCAACGTGTGCCAAGTAAAAAAACTCAGAATCGGGCCATCTCGCTCGATCCTCCATCAAAACCCAGAAACTGCCCCTGCTCCCTCTGTGGCGAGCTTCATCAGATATCATCCCAGCCAAGGTAACAATGTTTTCCTGTATCGGTGTGTTGTTGCTGATTGATTTTTCAAAATCACTTAAGTTTAGTAACAGAGAGCAGCTCATGGCAAAACAAACAAAACAAAACTTTCTTGGCAGCGTGTGACGCCCACCGCTGGCTCCAGAAGATTAGACCCTTTCCATTACAGAGTCGAATAATAGGGGCTGCCCTAGAATGAGGCTGTGTTTTATAGGTGCTACCCGGCTTCTTTGGCAGGCCGTCCCGTGGCCCTGTGGCCGCTGCGGTGTTGAACTCAGGAGGTGCGGCCATTTCAGGAAGAATGGCGGTGAAAGAAGCTATTTTGGGGAATGAATGAGGTCTTGGTTTATGGTCTGGTTATCTGGGCCTACAACCTACGGCAGACCCATGAAGTGAAGAGGAGGAGGAGGAGGAGGAGGAGGGTGAGATCCCATTGAGAAGTCATTGTCCGCTGCTTTGTTTTTTTTGTGCGCTTCCATGGACCCTCTGGCGTGAGGGCGCTGTGAAAAGAGGGACTCCTATAGGAGAGGGGAGATCGGAGGAGCGGGGGGGGGGGGGGTCAAGGTGTGGTCCATTAATCGGCAATATCCAGTTTCATTAAAAGAGCCGAATGAATCTATAACTATCTGTGAGACCGGAACCCTAAATGTAAAGCAGGCTCCCCGCGATCCTCTGAAGTCTGATGTGGGTTTTGATGTGGAAATTGATGCTGTTGGGGGGGGGGGGGGGTGAAGGGAAACCAGACTTGAGCTGCAGCCAGCTGTGTACCCCCCCCCCCCCCCCCCCCTTCTTCCAGAAAGGAACTCTGTAACCCACCACATCTGGCCTGGTTTGGCCCGGCCCTGGCCTCTGTTCCTACTACACTGACATTACAACTGTAATGGCTGCCAGGACGCGGTGGAGGGGGGGGGTTGTCTCGTGACGGATTGAGTACCGATAATCGACCGTGTCAGCCATCTCATACTTTGTCCCTCTTTGAAATCATGTATGTTTTAAACGTGCAGCTTCCACTTCCAGTTTGTGCCCGGTGCAAATTAGCGTTTTCTCTGCGTGACGCTCGACATCCATGTTTCCCTCCTCAGCTCAGTCAGTGGGATTTCGTGATAGTGGAAATATTCCTCGTGCACCGAGCCTGGTTTTTTCGCTGTCCCCAAAGCTCCAAGCATATAATAAAGATGGAAGGAAGCTGGTTGTGTCGAACCCTCTGGAGGAAGCAGTCGTCTGTAATTATCACCGCTTTTCATCCCTCGTAGCAAACACAACAAATAAGTGCTCTGGTGTGACCTGGCAACGCGTTCCACAGAAACCATTTGTTTGTGAGCTTAAGTTTCTTTTTCCTTTTTTTGTTTTGTTGATGTTCTTGCGATCACGTGACCAAACTTCAATCCCAGCCACCCCCCCCCCCCGACCCCCCCCTGTCCCTCTCAGAGCATCAAGTGCATTTGAAGTCGCAATGTGGAAATCATTAGCCACAAATCCCAACAAATATAATGACAGGGCGATTAGCTCTCTCTCATCCATCCTCTGTTGTTGTACTTCTCTCTCTCTCTCTCTCTCTCCCTCTCTGTCTCTCTCTCTCTCTCTCTCTCCCTCTCTGTCTCTCTCTCTGTCTCTCTCTCCCCCCTCTCTCTCTCTCTCTCTCGGGTGCTGCAGTGTTCTCGGTCAAGGGCGAGTCCTCCTCACTTCTTTCCCGGACTTTTTCTATTTGTAGATCTGCATGTATTTTATACGAGGCCTCCGCAACCCCACCCCCCCCTTCCTCCCAGTCTTTCATGCGGTGGTGGTTCTGTTTCCCATCATGGTCCATGATGAAACCACACGAAAGCCCGGGCCCTCGTGACGAGAGCGCAACAGTTGCCTGGTGACAGGGAAACGGCGGGTGTGAGGTTGGGGTGGGGGGGCTGGGTGTGTTCAGAGAGGGGAGGGGGGGGGGGGGGGGGGACAGACCAATCAGCAAATGAGGACAAAATGGACGTATCCTCACGCCTCTTTGTCAAATGTCCTCTGAAGCCAAACAGCCGTGTGGCCGTCCGCCGGGCTCTTACATGCTCCATTCATCTTCACCATGGCCTCACTTATCTCTTAGTCCTTGCAGATCTGCTACTTCCCATTCCCACCACAAGCAAATGGTGCGTCCAAACCACATGGAGCCCCGCCCCCCCCGTCCCTCCCCATCTCCCTCCCGGTGGCCAAACGCTGCCATATTTACCATCTCGTCCTGGAAAGCGAAGTTGGCCGCCGCAGGACGGGACGGGCGCCAGCGACAGTTCGCTCCAAGCCGCCCGTGTGCAGCCGAGCTCGGCTTCATCCTGAAAACTCCAGAGTAAAGTTTCCTCAAGGAGGAGAGGAGACGTTCACAAAGTCGTTTGGCTCTTTCTTCCTCCTGATAGAACGCTGCCAGGTTCAGTCACTTGTGCACACGCTCCTTCTGAGGGGAAGATATTTGAAGGATGTGAGCTCATTGGGGATGCAGCCGGTTGCCCCTGCCTGATGTTATCCTCTGTGACTGGGGCAGTAACAGTCATGATTGCTTTCGGGGAGCAGTGACTCATGATTGTGTTTGTGCCGCTGCCAAACTCTCAGCCTTCTTTTTTCTTT